>NW_027490563.1:0-127491 GCF_050948175.1 Xylocopa sonorina
ATATCGCGATTTAAGAAGCATTGGAACTCTATTGCTACGATACGCGGACATCTGGAAACGCTATTTCCTAGCAAGGAAGTGTCGCATTTACATTATTTTGAAGTGAATACGAGGTATACATAACACTCCACAATGAATATTGTATCTTATCACGAAACATAAAAATGAAATGCGACATCTCGTTTTAAGTAGCATTAAAACACTATCGCTACGATACGTAGACATCTGCAAACGCTATTTCCTAGCATGGCAGTGCCGCATTTACATTCTTTTGAAGTGAATACGAGGTATACATGACACTTTGCAATGAATATTATATCTTATCATGAAACATAGAAATGTGATGCGATATCGCGTATTAAGAAGCATTAGAACTCCACTGCTTCGATACCTAGACACCTGGAAGGGCATTTCCTAGCAAGGATGTGTGACATTTACATTCTTTTGAAGTGTAGGCGAGGTATACATAACACTTCGCAATGAATATTACAAACTATCATGAAACATAGAAATAGGATGCCATGTCGCGTTTTAAGAAGAATTAGAACTCTCTTTCTTCGATACGTAGACATCTCGAAACGCTATTTCCCAGCAAGGAAGTGTGGCATTTACTTTCATTCGGAGTATAGACGAGGTATACATAATACTTCGCAATGAATATTATATCTTATCATGAAACATAGCAATAAGATGCGATATCCCGTTTTAAGAGGCATTAGAACTCTATTGCTACGATACGTAGACATCTGCAAACAATATTTCCTAGCAAGAAAGTGTCGCATTTACATTCTTTTGAAGTGAATGCGAGGTATACATAACACTCCACAATGAATATTATATCTTATCACGAAACATAAAAATGAAATGCGACTTCTCGTTTTAAGTAGCATTAAAACTCTATTGCTACGATACGTAGACATCTGCAAACCCTATTTCCTAGAATGGAAGTTTCGCATTTACATTCTTTTGAAGTGAATACGAGATATACATGGCACTTCGCAATGAATATTATTTCTTATCATGAAACATAGGAATGAGTGCGATATCGCGTTTTAAGAAGCATTAGAACTCTATTACTACAATGCGTAGACATCTGCAAATGTTATTTCCTAGCAAGGAAGTGTCGCAGTTACATTCATTTGAAGTGAATACGAGGTATACATAACATTCCACAATGAATATTATATCTTATTACGAAACATAGAAATGAAATACGACTTCTCATTTTGAGAAGCATTAGAACTCTATTGCTACGATACGTAGACATCTGCAAACGCTATTTCCTAGCATTGAAGTGCCGCATTTACATTCTTTTGAAGATAATATGAGGTATCCATTACACTTCGCAATGAATATTATACTTTATCATGAAACATAGAAGTGAGATGCGATATCGCGTTTTAAGAAGCATTAGAACTATATTGCTACGATACGTAGACGTCTGCAAACGCTATTTCCTAGCTTGGAAGTGACGCATTTGCATTCTTTTGAAGTGAATACGAGGTATACACAACACTCTACAATGAATATTATATCTTATTACGAAACATAGAAATGAAATACGACTTCTCATTTTAGGAAGCACTAGAACTCTATTGCTACGATACGTAGACATCTGCAAACGCTTTTTCCTAGCATGGAAGTGCCGCATTTACATTCTTTTGAAGTGAATACGAGGTATACATGACACTTGGCAATGAATATTATATCTCATCATGAAACATAGACGTGAGATGCGATATCGCGTTTTAAGAAGCATTAGATCTCTCTTGCTACGATACGTAGACATCTGCAAACGCTATTTCCTAGCATGGAAGTGTCGCATTTACATACTTTTGAAGTGATTACGAGGTATACATAACACTCTACAATGAATATTATATCTTACCACGAAACATAGATATGAAATGCGACATCTCGTTTTAAGAAACATTAGAACTCTATTGCTGCGATACGTAGACATCTGCAAACGCTATTTCCTAGCATGTAAGTGTCGCATTTACATTCTTATGAAGTGAATACGAGGTATACATGACACTTCGCAATGAATATTATATCTTATCATGAAACATAGACGTGAGATGCGATATCGCGTTTTAAGAAGCATTAGATCTCTCTTGCTACGATACGTAGACATCTGCAAACGCTATTTCCTAGCATGGAAGTGTCGCATTTACATACTTTTGAAGTGAATACGAGGTATACATAACACTCTACAATGAATATTATATCTTATCACGAAACATAGGAATGAAATGCGACATCTCGTTTTAAGAAGCATTAGTACTCTATTGCTACGATACGTAGACATCTGCAAACGCTATTTCCTAGCATGTAAGTGTCGCATTTACATTCTTTTGAAGTGAATACGAGGTATACATGACACTTTGCAATGAATATTATATCTTATCATGAAACATAGAAATGAGATGCGATATCGCGTTTTAAGAAGCATTAGAACTCTATTACTACGATACGTAAAAATCTGCAAACAATATTTCCTAGCAAGGAAGTGTCGCATTTACATTATTTTGAAGTGAATACGAGGTATACATAACACTCCACAATGAATATTGTATCTTATCACGAAACATAAAAATGAAATGCGACATCTCGTTTTAAGTAGCATTAAAACACTATCGCTACGATACGTAGACATCTGCAAACGCTATTTCCTAGCATGGCAGTGTCGCATTTACATTCTTTTGAAGTGAATACGAGGTATACATGACACTTTGCAATGAATATTATATCTTATCATGAAACATAGAAATGTGATGCGATATCGCGTATTAAGAAGCATTAGAACTCCACTGCTTCGATACCTAGACACCTGGAAGGGCATTTCCTAGCAAGGATGTGTGACACTTACATTCTTTTGAAGTGTAGGCGAGGTATACATAACACTTCGCAATGAATATTACAAACTATCATGAAACATAGAAATAGGATGCCATGTCGCGTTTTAAGAAGAATTAGAACTCTCTTTCCTCGATACGTAGACATCTCGAAACGCTATTTCCCAGCAAGGAAGTGTGGCATTTACTTTCATTCGGAGTATAGACGAGGTATACATAATACTTCGCAATGAATATTATATCTTATCATGAAACATAGCAATAAGATGCGATATCCCGTTTTAAGAGGCATTAGAACTCTATTGCTACGATACGTAGACATCTGCAAACAATATTTCCTAGCAAGAAAGTGTCGCATTTACATTCTTTTGAAGTGAATGCGAGGTATACATAACACTCCACAATGAATATTATATCTTATCACGAAACATAAAAATGAAATGCGACTTCTCGTTTTAAGTAGCATTAAAACTCTATTGCTACGATACGTAGACATCTGCAAACCCTATTTCCTAGAATGGAAGTTTCGCATTTACATTCTTTTGAAGTGAATACGAGATATACATGGCACTTCGCAATGAATATTATTTCTTATCATGAAACATAGGAATGAGTGCGATATCGCGTTTTAAGAAGCATTAGAACTCTATTACTACAATGCGTAGACATCTGCAAATGTTATTTCCTAGCAAGGAAGTGTCGCAGTTACATTCATTTGAAGTGAATACGAGGTATACATAACATTCCACAATGAATATTATATCTTATTACGAAACATAGAAATGAAATACGACTTCTCATTTTGAGAAGCATTAGAACTCTATTGCTACGATACGTAGACATCTGCAAACGCTATTTCCTAGCATTGAAGTGCCGCATTTACATTCTTTTGAAGATAATATGAGGTATCCATTACACTTCGCAATGAATATTATACTTTATCATGAAACATAGAAGTGAGATGCGATATCGCGTTTTAAGAAGCATTAGAACTATATTGCTACGATACGTAGACGTCTGCAAACGCTATTTCCTAGCTTGGAAGTGACGCATTTGCATTATTTTGAAGTGAATACGAGGTATACACAACACTCTACAATGAATATTATATCTTATTACGAAACATAGAAATGAAATACGACTTCTCATTTTAGGAAGCACTAGAACTCTATTGCTACGATACGTAGACATCTGCAAACGCTTTTTCCTAGCATGGAAGTGCCGCATTTACATTCTTTTGAAGTGAATACGAGGTATACATGACACTTGGCAATGAATATTATATCTCATCATGAAACATAGACGTGAGATGCGATATCGCGTTTTAAGAAGCATTAGATCTCTCTTGCTACGATACGTAGACATCTGCAAACGCTATTTCCTAGCATGGAAGTGTCGCATTTACATACTTTTGAAGTGATTACGAGGTATACATAACACTCTACAATGAATATTATATCTTACCACGAAACATAGATATGAAATGCGACATCTCGTTTTAAGAAACATTAGAACTCTATTGCTGCGATACGTAGACATCTGCAAACGCTATTTCCTAGCATGTAAGTGTCGCATTTACATTCTTATGAAGTGAATACGAGGTATACATGACACTTCGCAATGAATATTATATCTTATCATGAAACATAGAAATGAGATGCGATATCGCGTTTTAAGAAGCATTAGAACACTATTGCTACGATACGTAAAAATCTGCAAACAATATTTCCTAGCAAGGAAGTGTCGCATTTACATTCTTTTGAAGTGAATGCGAGGAATACATAACACTCCACAATGAATATTGTATCTTATCACGAAACATAGAAATGAAATGCGTCAACTCGTTTTAAGTAGCATTAAAACTCTATTGCTACGATACGTAGACATCTGCAAACCCTATTTCCTAGCATGGAAGTGCCGCATTTACATTCTTTTGAAGATAATACGAGGTATACATAACACATGGCAATGAATATTATATCTTATCTCGAAACACAGAAGTGAGATGCGATATCGCGATTTAAGTAGCACTAGAACCTATTGCTACGATGCGTAGACATCTGCAAATGTTATTTCCTAGCAAGGAAGTGTCGCATTTACATTATTTTGAAGTGAATACGAGGTATACATAACACTCTACAATGAATATTGTATCTTATCACGAAACATAGAAATGAAATGCGACATCTCGTTTTAAGTAGCATTAAAACACTATCGCTACGATACGTAGACATCTGCAAACGCTATTTCCTAGCATGGAAGTGTCGCATTTACATACTTTTGAAGTGATTACGAGGTATACATAACACTCTACAATGAATATTATATCTTACCACGAAACATAGATATGAAATGCGACATCTCGTTTTAAGAAACATTAGAACTCTATTGCTGCGATACGTAGACATCTGCAAACGCTATTTCCTAGCATGAAAGTGTCGCATTTACATTCTTATGAAGTGAATACGAGGTATACATGACACTTCGCAATGAATATTATATCTTATCATGAAACATAGAAGTGAGATGCGATATCGCGTTTTAAGAAGCATTAGAGCTCTACTGCTACGATACGTAGACATCTGCAAACGCTATTTCCTAGCATGGAAGTTTCGCATTTACATTCTTTTGTAGTGAATACGAGATATACATGACACTTCGCAATGAATATTATATCTTATCATGACACATAGAAGTGAGATGCGATATCGCGTTTTAGGAAGCATTAGAACTCTATTGCTACGATATATAAACATCTGCAAACGCTACTTCCTAGCATGGAAGTGTCGCATTTACATTCTTTTGAAGTGAATACGAGATATACATGACTCTTCGCAATGAATATTATATCTTATCATGAAACATAGAAATGAGGTGCTATATCGCGTTCTGAGAAGCATTAGAACTCTATTGCTAATCTACGTAGACATCTGCAAACAATATTTCCTAGCAAGGAAATGTCGCACTTACATTCCATTGAAGTGAATACGAGGTATACATAACATTACACAATGAATGTTATATCTTATTAAGAAACATAGAAATGAAATACGACATCTCGTTTTAAGAAGCATAAGTACTCTATTGCTAATATACGTAGACATCTGCAAACAATATTTCCTAGCAAGGAAATGTCGCAATTACATTCCATTGAAGTGAATACGAGGTATACATAATATTACACAATGAATATTATATCTTATCACGAAACATAGAAATGAAATACGACATCTCGTTTTAACAGGCATTAGTACTCTATTGCTGTGATACGTGGACATCTGCAAACAATATTTCCTAGCATGCGAGTGTCGCATTTACATTCTTTTGAAGTGAATACGAGGTATACATGACACTTCGCAATGAATATTATATCTTATCATGAAACATAGAAGTGAGATGCGATATCGCGTTTTAAGAAGCATTAGAACTCTATTGCTACGATACGTAGATATCTGCAAACGCTATTTCCTAGCATGGAAGTTTCGCATTTACATTCATTTGAAGTGAATACGAGGTATACATAACACTTCGCAATGAATATTACATCTTATCTCGAAACATAGGAATGTAATGCGACATCTCGTTTTAAGAAGCATTAGAACTCTATTGCTACGATACGTAGACATCTGCAGACGCTATTTCCTAGCAAGGAAGTGTTGCATTTACATACATTTGAAGTGTAGAGGAGGAATACATAACACTTCGCAAATCATATTACATCTTACCATGAAACATAGAAATGAGATGCGATATCGCGTTTTAAGAAGCATTAGAACACTATTGCTACGATAGGTAGACATTTGCAAACGCTATTACCTGGCAAGGAAATATCGCATTTACATTCATTTCAAGTGTAGAGGAGGAATACATAACACTTCGCAAATCATATTACGTCTTACCATGAAACATAGAAATGAGATGCGATATCGCGTTTTAAGAAGCATTAGAACTCTATTGCTATGATACGTAGACATCTGCAAACGCTATTTCCTAGCGAGGAAGTGTCGCATTCACATTCATTTGAAGTGTAGACGAGGAATACATAACACTTCGCAAATCATATTATATCTTACCATGAAACATAGAAATGAGATGCGATATCGCGTTTTAAGAAGCATTAGAAAGCTATTGCTACGATACGTAGACATCTGCAAACGCTATTCCCTAGCGAGGAAGTATCGCATTCACATTCATTTGAAGTGTAGACGAGGAATACATAACACTTCGCAAATCATGTTATATCTTACCATGAAACATAGAAATGTGATGCGATATCGCGTTTTAAGAAGCATTAGAAATCTATTGCTACGATACGTAGACATCTGCAAACGCTATTACCTAGCATGGAAGTTTCGCATTTACATTCATTTGAAGTGTAGAGGAGGAATACATAACACTTCGCAAATCATATTATATCTTACCATGAAACATAGAAATGAGATGCGATATCTCGTTTTAAGAAGCATAACAACACTATTGCTGCGATAGGTAGACAACTGCAAACGCTATTTCCTTGCAAGGAGGTGTCGCATTTACATTCGTTAGAAGTGTAGAGGAGGAATACATAACACTTCGCAAATCATATTATATCTTACCATGAAACATAGAAATGAGATGCGATATCGCGATTTAAGAAGCATTTGAAAGCTATTGCTACGATACGTAGACATCTGCAAACGCTATTTCCTAGCGACGAAGTATCGCATTCACATTCATTTGATGTGTAGACGAGGAATACATAACACTTCGCAAATCATGTTATATCTTACCATGAAACATAGAAATGAGATGCGATATCGCGTTTTAAGAAGCATTAGAAGTCTATTGCTAGGGTACGTAGACATCTGCAAACGCTATTTCCTAGCGAGGAAGTGTCGCATTCACATTCATTTGAAGTGTAGACGAGGAATACATAACATTTCGCAAATCATATTATATCTTACCATGAAACATAGATATGAGATGCGATATCGCGTTTTAAGAAGCATTGGAAAGCTAATGCTACGATACGTAGATATCTGCAAACGCTATTTCCTAGCGAGGAAGTATCGCATTCACATTCATTTGAAGTGTAGACGAGGAATACTTAACACTTCGCATATCATGTTATATCTTACCATGAAACATAGAAATGAGATGCGATATCGCGTTCTAAGAATCATATGAACTCTATTGCTACGATACGTAGACATCTGCAAACGCTATTTCCTAGCGAGGAAGTGTCGCATTCACATTCATTAGAAGTGTAGACGAGGAATACATAACACTTCGCAAATCATGTTATATCTTACCATGAAACATAGAAATGAGATGCGATATCGCGTTCTAAGAATCATATGAATTCTATTGCTACGATACCTAGACATCTGCAAACGCTGTTTCCTTGCAAGGAAGTGTCGCATTTACATTCATTTGAAGTGTAGACGAGGAATACATAACACTTCGCAAATCATATTATATCTTACCATGAAACATAGGAATGAGATGCGATATCACGTTTTAAGAAGCATTAGAACTCTATTGCTACGATAGGTAAACATCTGCAAACGCTATTTCCTTGCAAGGAAGTGTTGCATTTACATTCATTTGAAGTGTAGACGAGGAATACATGACACTTCGCAAATCATATTATATCTTACCATGAAACATAGAAATGAGATGCGATATCGCGTTTTAAGAAGCATTAGAAATCTATTGCTACGATACCTAGACATCTGCAGACGCTATTTCCTAACAAGGAAGTGTCGCATTTACATTCGTTTGAAGTGTAGAGGAGGAATACTTAACACTTCGCAAATCATATTACGTCTTACCATGAAACATAGAAATGAGATGCGATGTCGCGTTTTAAGAAGCATTAGAACTCTATTGCTACGATACCTAGACTTCTCCAGACGCTATTTCCTAGCAAGGAAGTGTAGCATTTACATTCATTTGATGTGTAGAGGAGGAATACTTAACACTTCGCAAATCATATTACGTCTTACCATGAAACATAGAAATGAGATGCGATATCGCGTTTTAAGAAGCATTAGAACTCTATTGCTACGATACCTAGACATCTGCAGACGCTATTTCCTAGCAAGGAAGTGTCGCATTTACATTCATTTGAAGTGTAGACGAGGAATACATGACACTTCGCAAATCATATTATATCTTACCATGAAACATATAAATGATATGCGATATCTCGTTTTAAGAAGCATTAGAACACTATTGCTACGATAGGTAGACAACTGCAAACGCTATTTCCTTGCAAGGAAGTGTCGCATTTACATTCATTCGAAGTGTAGAGGAGGAATACATAACACTTCGCAAATCATATTATATCTTACCATGAAACATAGAAATGAGATGCGATATCGCGTTCTAAGAATCATATGAACTCTATTGCTACGATACGTAGACATCTGCAAACGCTATTTCCTAGCGAGGAAGTGTCGCATTTACATTCATTTGAAGTGTAGACGAGGAATACATAACACTTCGCAAATCATATTATATCTTGCCATGAAACATAGAAATGAGATGCGATATCGCGTTTTAAGAAGCATTAGAAATCTATTGCTACGATACGTAGACATCTGCAAACGCTATTTCCTAGCGAGGAAGTATCGCATTCACATTCATTTGAAGTGTAGACGAGGAATACATGACACCTCGCAAATCATATTATATCTTACCATGAAACAGAGAAATGAGATGCGATATCGCGTTTTAAGAAGCATTAGAAATCTATTGCTACGATAGGTAAACATCTGCAAACGCTATTTCCTTGCAAGGAAGTGTCGCATTTAGATTCATTCGAAGTGTAGAAGAGGAATACATGACTCTTCGCAAATCATATTATATCTTACCATGAAACAGAGAAATGAGATGCGATATCGCATTTTAAGAAGCATTAGAACTCTATTGCTACGATAGGTAAACATCTGCAAACGCTATTCCCCTGCAAGGAAGTGTCGCATTTACATTCATTTGAAGTGTAGACGAGGAATACATAACACTTCGCAAATCATGTTATATCTTACCATGAAACATAGAAATGAGATGCGATATCGCGTTCTAAGAATCATATGAATTCTATTGCTACGATACCTAGACATCTGCAAACGCTGTTTCCTTGCAAGGAAGTGTAGCATTTACATTCATTTGATGTGTAGACGAGGAATACATAACACTTCGCAAATCATATTATATCTTACCATGAAACATAGAAATGAGATGCGATATCACGTTTTAAGAAGCATTAGAACTCTATTGCTACGATAAGTAAACATCTGCAAACGCTATTTCCTTGCAAGGAAGTGTTGCATTTACATTCATTTGAAGTGTAGACGAGGAATACATGACACTTCGCAAATCATATTATACATTACCATGAAACATAGAAATGAGATGCGATATCGCGTTTTAAGAAGCATTAGAAATCTATTGCTACGATACGTAGACATCTGCAATCGTTATTTCCTTGCAAGGAAGCATCGCATTTACTTTCATTTGAATCGTAGACGAGGAATGCATAACACTTCCCAATGAATATTATATCTTATCATGAAACATAGATATGAGATGCAATATCTCGTTTTAAGAAGCATTTGAACTCTATTGCTTCGATACGTAGACATATGCAAACGCTATTTCCTTGCAAGGAAGTGTCGCATTTACATTCATTTGAAGTGTAGAAAAGGAATACATGACACTTCGCAAATCATATTATATCTTACCATGAAACATAGAAATGTGATGCGAAATCGCGTTTTAAGAAGCATTAGAACTCTATTGCTACGATACCTAGACTTCTGCAGACGCTATTTCCTAGCAAGGAAGTGTCGCATTTACATTCATTTGAAGTGTAGACGAGGAATACATGACACTTCGCAAATCATATTATATCTTACCATGAAACATAGAAATGAGATGCGATATCTCGTTTTAAGAAGCATTAGAACACTATTGCTACGATAGTTAGACAACTGCAAACGCTATTTCCTTGCAAGGAAGTGTCGCATTTACATTCATTTGAAGTGTAGAGGAGGAATACATAACACTTCGCAAATCATATTATATCTTACCATGAAACATAGAAATGAGATGTGATATCTCGTTTTAAGAAGCATTACAACACTATCGCTACGATAGGTAGACAACTGCAAACGCTATTTCCTTGCAAGGAGGTGTCGCATTTACATTCATTAGAAGTGTAGAGGAGGAATACATAACACTTCGCAAATCATATTATATCTTACCATGAAACATAGAAATGAGATGCGATATCGCGTTTTAAGATGCATTTGAAAGCTATTGCTACGATACGTAGACATCTGCAAACGCTATTTCCTAGCGACGAAGTATCGCATTCACATTCATTTGAAGTGTAGACGAGGAATACATAACACTTCGCAAATCATGTTATATCTTACCATGAAACACAGAAATGAGATGCGATATCGCGTTCTAAGAATCATATGAACTCTATTGCTACGATACGTAGACATCTGCAAACGCTATTTCCTAGCAAGGAAGTGTCGCATTTACATTCATTTGAAGTGTAGACGAGGAATACATAACACTTCGCAAATCATATTATATCTTACCATGAAACATAGAAATGAGATGCGATATCACGTTTTAAGAAGCATTAGAACTCTATTGCTACGATAAGTAAACATCTGCAAACGCTATTTCCTTGCAAGGAAGTGTTGCATTTACATTCATTTGAAGTGTAGACGAGGAATACATGACACTTCGCAAATCATATTATACATTACCATGAAACATAGAAATGAGATGCGATATCGCGTTTTAAGAAGCATTAGAAATCTATTGCTACGATACGTAGACATCTGCAATCGTTATTTCCTTGCAAGGAAGCATCGCATTTACTTTCATTTGAATCGTAGACGAGGAATGCATAACACTTCCCAATGAATATTATATCTTATCATGAAACATAGATATGAGATGCAATATCTCGTTTTAAGAAGCATTTGAACTCTATTGCTTCGATACGTAGACATATGCAAACGCTATTTCCTTGCAAGGAAGTGTCGCATTTACATTCATTTGAAGTGTAGAAAAGGAATACATGACACTTCGCAAATCATATTATATCTTACCATGAAACATAGAAATGAGATGCGATATCGCGTTTTCAGAAGCATTAGAAAGCTATTGCTACGATACGTAGACATCTGCAAACGCTATTTCCTAGCGAGGAAGTATCGCATTCACATTCATTTGAAGTGTAGACGAGGAATACATATCACTTCGCAAATCATATTATACCTTACCATGAAACATAGAAATGAGATGCGATATCGCGTTTTAAGAAGCATTAGAGCACTATTGCTACGATAGGTAGACATTTGCTAACGCTATTTCCTTGCAAGGAAGTGTCGCATTTACATTCATTTGAAGTGTAGACGAGGAATACATAACACTTCGCAAATCATATTATATCTTACCATGAAACATAGAAATGAGATGCGATATCGCGTTTTAATAAGCATTAGAACTCTATTGCTACGATAGGTAAACATCTGCAAACGCTATTTCCTAGCAAGGAAGTGTCGCATTTACATTCATTTGAAGTGTAGAAGAGGAATACATGACACATCGCAAATCATATTATATCTTACCATGAAACAGAGAAATGAGATGCGATATCGCGTTTTAAGAAGCAATAGAACTCCATTGCTACGATACCTAGACATCTGCAGACGCTATTTCCTAGCAAGGAAGTGTCGCATTTACATTCATTTGAAGTGTAGAGGAGGAATACATAACACTTCGCAAATCATATTATATCTTACCATGAAACATAGAAATGAGATGTGATATCTCGTTTTAAGAAGCATTACAACACTATTGCTACGATAGGTAGACAACTGCAAACGCTATTTCCTTGCAAGGAGGTGTCGCATTTACATTCATTAGAAGTGTAGAGGAGGAATACATAACACTTCGCAAATCATATTATATCTTACCATGAAACATAGAAATGAGGTGCGATATCGCGTTTTAAGATGCATTTGAAAGCTATTGCTACGATACGTAGACATCTGCAAACGCTATTTCCTAGCGACGAAGTATCGCATTCACATTCATTTGATGTGTAGACGAGGAATACATAACACTTCGCAAATCATGTTATATCTTACCATGAAACATAGAAATGAGATGCGATATCGCGTTTTAAGAAGCATTAGAAATCTATTGCTACGGTACGTAGACATCTGCAAACGCTATTTCCTAATGAGGAAGTGTCGCATTCACATTCATTTGAAGTGTAGACGAGGAATACATAACATTTCGCAAATCATATTATATCTTACCATGAAAAATAGGTATGAGATGCGATATCGCGTTTTAAGAAGCATTGGAAAGCTAATGCTACGATATGTAGATATCTGCAAACGCTATTTCCTAGCGAGGAAGTATCGCATTCACATTCATTTGAAGTGTAGACGAGGAATACATAACACTTCGCAAATCATGTTATATCTTACCATGAAACACAGAAATGAGATGCGATATCGCGTTCTAAGAATCATATGAACTCTATTGCTACGATACGTAGACATCTGCAAACGCTATTTCCTAGCAAGGAAGTGTCGCATTTACATTCATTTGAAGTGTAGACGAGGAATACATAACACTTCGCAAATCATGTTATATCTTACCATGAAACATAGAAATGTGATGCGATATCGCGTTTTAAGAAGCATTAGAAATCTATTGCTACGATACGTAGACATCTGCAAACGCTATTACCTGGCAAGGAAATATCGCATTTACATTCATTTGAAGTGTAGAGGAGGAATACATAACACTTCGCAAATCATATTACATCTTACCATGAAACATAGAAATGTGATGCGATATCGCGTTTTAAGAAGCATTAGAACTCTATTGCTACGATACCTAAACATCTGCAGACGCTATTTCCTAGCAAGGAAGTGTCGCATTTACATTCATCTGAAGTGTAGAGGAGGAATACTTAACACTTCGCAAATCATATTACGTCTTACCATGAAACATAGAAATGAGATGCGATATCGCGTTTTAAGAAGCATTAGAACTCTATTGCTACGATACCTAGACATCTGCAGACGCTATTTCCTAGCAAGGAAGTGTCGCATTTACATTCATTTGAAGTGTAGACGAGGAATACATGACACTTCGCAAATCATATTATATCTTACCATGAAACATATAAATGAGATGCGATATCTCGTTTTAAGAAGCATTAGAACACTATTGCTACGATTGGTAGACAACTGCAAACGCTATTTCCTTGCAAGGAAGTGTCGCATTTACATTCATTTGAAGTGTAGAGGAGGAATACATAACACTTCGCAAATCATATTATATCTTACCATGAAACATAGAAATGAGATGTGATATCTCGTTTTAAGAAGCATTACAACACTATCGCTTCGATAGGTAGACAACTGCAAACGCTATTTCCTTGCAAGGAGGTGTCGCATTTACATTCATTAGAAGTGTAGAGGAGGAATACATAACACTTCGCAAATCATATTATATCTTACCATGAAACATAGAAATGAGATGCGATATCGCGTTTTAAGATGCATTTGAAAGCTATTGCTACGATACGTAGACATCTGCAAACGCTATTTCCTAGCGACGAAGTATCGCATTCACATTCATTTGAAGTGTAGACGAGGAATACATAACACTTCGCAAATCATGTTATATCTTACCATGAAACACAGAAACGAGATGCGATATCGCGTTCTAAGAATCATATGAACTCTATTGCTACGATACGTAGACATCTGCAAACGCTATTTCCTAGCAAGGAAGTGTCGCATTTACATTCATTTGAAGTGTAGACGAGGAATACATAACACTTCGCAAATCATATTTTATCTTGCCATGAAACATAGAAATGAGAGGCGATATCGCGTTCTGAGAAGCATTAGAAATCTATTGCTACGATACGTAGACATCTGCAAACGCTATTTCCTAGCGAGGAAGTGTCGCATTCACATTCATTTGAAGTGCAGACGAGGAATACATAACACTTCGCAAATCATATTATATCTTACCATGAAAGATAGAAATGAGATGCGATATCGCGTTTTAAGAATCATATGAACTCTATTGCTACGATACGTAGACATCTGCAATCATTATTTCCTTGCAAGGAAGTGTCGCATTTACATTCATTTGAAGTGTAGAAGAGGAATACATGACACTTCGCAAATCATATTATATCTTACCATGAAACAGAGAAATGAGATGCGCTATCGCGTTTTAAGAAGCATTAGAACTCTACTGCTACGATACCTAGACATATGCAGACGCTATTTCCTAGCAAGCAAGTGTTGCATTTTCATACATTTGAAGTGTAGAGGAGGAATACATAACACTTCGCAAATCATATTACATCTTTCCATGAAACATAGAAATGAGATGCGATATCGCGTTTTAAGAAGCATTAGAACACTATTGCTACGATAGGTAGACATTTGCAAACGCTATTACCTGGCAAGGAAATATCGCATTTACATTCATTTGAAGTGTAGAGGAGGAATACATAACACTTCGCAAATCATATTACGTCTTACCATGAAACATAGAAATGAGATGCGATATCGCGTTTTAAGAAGCATTAGAACTCTATTGCTATGATACGTAGACATCTGCAAACGCTATTTCCTAGCGAGGAAGTGTCGCATTCACATTCATTTGAAGTGTAGACGAGGAATACATAACATTTCGCAAATCATATTATATCTTACCATGAAACATAGAAATGAGATGCGATATCGCGCTTTAAGAAGCATTGGAAAGCTAATGCTACGATACGTAGATATCTGCAAACGCTATTTCCTAGCGAGGAAGTATCGCATTCACATTCATTTGAAGTGTAGACGAGGAATACATAACACTTCGCAAATCATGTTATATCTTACCATGAAACATAGAAATGAGATGCGATATCGCGTTCTAAGAATCATATGAACTCTATTGCTACGATACGTAGACATCTGCAAACGCTATTTCCTAGCGAGGAAGTGTCGCATTTACATTCATTTGAAGTGTAGACGAGGAATACATAACACTTCGCAAATCATATTATATCTTGCCATGAAACATAGAAATGAGATGCGATATCGCGTTTTAAGAAGCATTAGAAATCTATTGCTACGATACGTAGACATCTGCAAACGCTATTTCCTAGCGAGGAAGTATCGCATTCACATTCATTTGAAGTGTAGACGAGGAATACATGACACTTCGCAAATCATATTATATCTTACCATGAAACAGAGAAATGAGATGCGATATCGCGTTTTAAGAAGCATTAGAAATCTATTGCTACGATAGGTAAACATCCGCAAACGCTATTTCCTTGCAAGGAAGTGTCGCATTTACATTCATTTGAAGTGTAGAAGAGGAATACATGACTCTTCGCAAATCATATTATATCTTACCATGAAACAGAGAAATGAGATGCGATATCGCATTTTAAGAAGCATTAGAACTCTATTGCTACGATAGGTAAACATCTGCAAACGCTATTTCCTTGCAAGGAAGTGTCGCATTTACATTCATTTGAAGTGTAGACGAGGAATACATCACACTTCGCAAATCAGATTATATCTTGCCATGAAACATAGAAATGAGATGCGATATCGCGTTTTAAGAAGCATTAGAAATCTATTGCTACGATACGTAGACATCTGCAAACGCCATTTCCTTCAAGGAAGTGTCGCATTTACATTCATTTGAAGTGTAGACGAGGAATACATGACACTTCGCAAATCATATTATATCTTACCATGAAACATAGAAATGAGATGCGATATCGCGTTTTAAGAAGCATTAGAAAGCTATTGCTACGATACGTAGACATCTGCAAACGCTATTTCCTAGCGAGGAAGTATCGCATTCACATTCATTTGAAGTGTAGACGAGGAATACATAACACTTCGCAAATCATGTTATATCTTACCATGAAACACAGAAATGAGATGCGATATCGCGTTCTAAGAATCATATGAACTCTATTGCTACGATACGTAGACATCTGCAAACGCTATTTCCTAGCAAGGAAGTGTCGCATTTACATTCATTTGAAGTGTAGACGAGGAATACATAACACTTCGCAAATCATGTTATATCTTACCATGAAACATAGAAATGAGATGCGATATCGCGTTTTAAGAAGCATTAGAACTCTATTGCTACGATACCTAGACATCTGCAGACGCTATTTCCTAGCAAGGAAGTGTCGCATTTACATTCATTTGAAGTGTAGACGAGGAATACATGACACTTCGCAAATCATATTATATCTTACCATGAAACATATAAATGAGATGCGATATCTCGTTTTAAGAAGCATTAGAACACTATTGCTACGATTGGTAGACAACTGCAAACGCTATTTCCTTGCAAGGAAGTGTCGCATTTACATTCATTTGAAGTGTAGAGGAGGAATACATAACACTTCGCAAATCATATTATATCTTACCATGAAACATAGAAATGAGATGTGATATCTCGTTTTAAGAAGCATTACAACACTATCGCTTCGATAGGTAGACAACTGCAAACGCTATTTCCTTGCAAGGAGGTGTCGCATTTACATTCATTAGAAGTGTAGAGGAGGAATACATAACACTTCGCAAATCATATTATATCTTACCATGAAACATAGAAATGAGATGCGATATCGCGTTTTAAGATGCATTTGAAAGCTATTGCTACGATACGTAGACATCTGCAAACGCTATTTCCTAGCGACGAAGTATCGCATTCACATTCATTTGAAGTGTAGACGAGGAATACATAACACTTCGCAAATCATGTTATATCTTACCATGAAACACAGAAACGAGATGCGATATCGCGTTCTAAGAATCATATGAACTCTATTGCTACGATACGTAGACATCTGCAAACGCTATTTCCTAGCAAGGAAGTGTCGCATTTACATTCATTTGAAGTGTAGACGAGGAATACATAACACTTCGCAAATCATATTTTATCTTGCCATGAAACATAGAAATGAGAGGCGATATCGCGTTCTGAGAAGCATTAGAAATCTATTGCTACGATACGTAGACATCTGCAAACGCTATTTCCTAGCGAGGAAGTGTCGCATTCACATTCATTTGAAGTGCAGACGAGGAATACATAACACTTCGCAAATCATATTATATCTTACCATGAAAGATAGAAATGAGATGCAATATCGCGTTTTAAGAATCATATGAACTCTATTGCTACGATACGTAGACATCTGCAATCATTATTTCCTTGCAAGGAAGTGTCGCATTTACATTCATTTGAAGTGTAGAAGAGGAATACATGACACTTCGCAAATCATATTATATCTTACCATGAAACAGAGAAATGAGATGCGCTATCGCGTTTTAAGAAGCATTAGAACTCTACTGCTACGATACCTAGACATATGCAGACGCTATTTCCTAGCAAGGAAGTGTTGCATTTTCATACATTTGAAGTGTAGAGGAGGAATACATAACACTTCGCAAATCATATTACATCTTTCCATGAAACATAGAAATGAGATGCGATATCGCGTTTTAAGAAGCATTAGAACACTATTGCTACGATAGGTAGACATTTGCAAACGCTATTACCTGGCAAGGAAATATCGCATTTACATTCATGTGAAGTGTAGAGGAGGAATACATAACACTTCGCAAATCATATTACGTCTTACCATGAAACATAGAAATGAGATGCGATATCGCGTTTTAAGAAGCATTAGAACTCTATTGCTATGATACGTAGACATCTGCAAACGCTATTTCCTAGCGAGGAAGTGTCGCATTCACATTCATTTGAAGTGTAGACGAGGAATACATAACATTTCGCAAATCATATTATATCTTACCATGAAACATAGAAATGAGATGCGATATCGCGCTTTAAGAAGCATTGGAAAGCTAATGCTACGATACGTAGATATCTGCAAACGCTATTTCCTAGCGAGGAAGTATCGCATTCACATTCATTTGAAGTGTAGACGAGGAATACATAACACTTCGCAAATCATGTTATATCTTACCATGAAACATAGAAATGAGATGCGATATCGCGTTCTAAGAATCATATGAACTCTATTGCTACGATACGTAGACATCTGCAAACGCTATTTCCTAGCGAGGAAGTGTCGCATTTACATTCATTTGAAGTGTAGACGAGGAATACATAACACTTCGCAAATCATATTATATCTTGCCATGAAACATAGAAATGAGATGCGATATCGCGTTTTAAGAAGCATTAGAAATCTATTGCTACGATACGTAGACATCTGCAAACGCTATTTCCTAGCGAGGAAGTATCGCATTCACATTCATTTGAAGTGTAGACGAGGAATACATGACACTTCGCAAATCATATTATATCTTACCATGAAACAGAGAAATGAGATGCGATATCGCGTTTTAAGAAGCATTAGAAATCTATTGCTACGATAGGTAAACATCCGCAAACGCTATTTCCTTGCAAGGAAGTGTCGCATTTACATTCATTTGAAGTGTAGAAGAGGAATACATGACTCTTCGCAAATCATATTATATCTTACCATGAAACAGAGAAATGAGATGCGATATCGCATTTTAAGAAGCATTAGAACTCTATTGCTACGATAGGTAAACATCTGCAAACGCTATTTCCTTGCAAGGAAGTGTCGCATTTACATTCATTTGAAGTGTAGACGAGGAATACATCACACTTCGCAAATCAGATTATATCTTGCCATGAAACATAGAAATGAGATGCGATATCGCGTTTTAAGAAGCATTAGAAATCTATTGCTACGATACGTAGACATCTGCAAACGCCATTTCCTTGCAAGGAAGTGTCGCATTTACATTCATTTGAAGTGTAGACGAGGAATACATGACACTTCGCAAATCATATTATATCTTACCATGAAACATAGAAATGAGATGCGATATCGCGTTTTAAGAAGCATTAGAAAGCTATTGCTACGATACGTAGACATCTGCAAACGCTATTTCCTAGCGAGGAAGTATCGCATTCACATTCATTTGAAGTGTAGACGAGGAATACATATCACTTCGCAAATCATATTATACCTTACCATGAAACATAGAAATGAGATGCGATATCGCGTTTTAAGAAGCATTAGAGCACTATTGCTACGATAGGTAGACATTTGCAAACGCTATTTCCTTGCAAGGAAGTGTCGCATTTACATTCATTTGAAGTGTAGACGAGGAATACATAACACTTCGCAAATCATATTATATCTTACCATGAAACATAGAAATGGGATGCGATATCGCGTTTTAAGAAGCATTAGAACTCTATTGCTACGATAGGTAAACATCTGCAAACGCTATTTCCTAGCAAGGAAGTGTCGCATTTACATTCATTTGAAGTGTAGAAGAGGAATACATGACACATCGCAAATCATATTATATCTTACCATGAAACAGAGAAATGAGATGCGATATCGCGTTTTAAGAAGCATTAGAACTCCATTGCTACGATACCTAGACATCTGCAGACGCTATTTCCTAGCAAGGAAGTGTCGCATTTACATTCATTTGAAGTGTAGAGGAGGAATACATAACACTTCGCAAATCATATTACATCTTACCATGAAACATAGAGCTGAGATGCGATATCGCGTTTTAAGAAGCATTAGAACTCTATTGCTACGATAGGTAAACATCTGCAAACGCTATTTCCTTGCAAGGAAGTGTCGCATTTACATTCATTTGAAGTGTAAACGAGGAATACATAACACTTCGCAAATCATGTTATATCTTACCATGAAACATAGAAATGGGATGCGATATCGCGTTTTAAGAAGCATTAGAAAGCTAATGCTACGATACGTAGATATCTGCAAACGCTCTTTCCTAGCGAGGAAGTATCGCATTCACATTCATTTGAAGTGTAGACGAGGAATACATAACACTTCGCAAATCATGTTATATCTTACCATGAAACATAGAAATGAGATGCGATATCGCGTTCTAAGAATCATATGAATTCTATTGCTACGATACCTAGACATCTGCAAACGCTGTTTCCTTGCAAGGAAGTGTCGCATTTACATTCATTTGAAGTGTAGACGAGGAATACATAACACTTCGCAAATCATATTATATCTTACCATGAAACATAGAAATGAGATGCGATATCACGTTTTAAGAAGCATTAGAACTCTATTGCTACGATAAGTAAACATCTGCAAACGCTATTTCCTTGCAAGGAAGTGTTGCATTTACATTCATTTGAAGTGTAGACGAGGAATACATGACACTTCGCAAATCATATTATACATTACCATGAAACATAGAAATGAGATGCGATATCGCGTTTTAAGAAGCATTAGAAATCTATTGCTACGATACGTAGACATCTGCAATCGTTATTTCCTTGCAAGGAAGCATCGCATTTACTTTCATTTGAATCGTAGACGAGGAATGCATAACACTTCCCAATGAATATTATATCTTATCATGAAACATAGATATGAGATGCAATATCTCGTTTTAAGAAGCATTTGAACTCTATTGCTTCGATACGTAGACATATGCAAACGCTATTTCCTTGCAAGGAAGTGTCGCATTTACATTCATTTGAAGTGTAGAAAAGGAATACATGACACTTCGCAAATCATATTATATCTTACCATGAAACATAGAAATGTGATGCGAAATCGCGTTTTAAGAAGCATTAGAACTCTATTGCTACGATACCTAGACTTCTGCAGACGCTATTTCCTAGCAAGGAAGTGTCGCATTTACATTCATTTGAAGTGTAGACGAGGAATACATGACACTTCGCAAATCATATTATATCTTACCATGAAACATAGAAATGAGATGCGATATCTCGATTTAAGAAGCATTAGAACACTATTGCTACGATAGTTAGACAACTGCAAACGCTATTTCCTTGCAAGGAAGTGTCGCATTTACATTCATTTGAAGTGTAGACGAGGAATACATAACACTTCGCAAATCAGATTATATCTTGCCATGAAACATAGAAATGAGATGCGATATCGCGTTTTAAGAAGCATTAGAAATCTATTGCTACGATACGTAGACATCTGCAAACGCCATTTCCTTGCAAGGAAGTGTCGCATTTACATTCATTTGAAGTGTAGACGAGGAATACATGACACTTCGCAAATCATATTATATCTTACCATGAAACATAGAAATGAGATGCGATATCGCGTTTTCAGAAGCATTAGAAAGCTATTGCTACGATACGTAGACATCTGCAAACGCTATTTCCTAGCGAGGAAGTATCGCATTCACATTCATTTGAAGTGTAGACGAGGAATACATATCACTTCGCAAATCATATTATACCTTACCATGAAACATAGAAATGAGATGCGATATCGCGTTTTAAGAAGCATTAGAGCACTATTGCTACGATAGGTAGACATTTGCTAACGCTATTTCCTTGCAAGGAAGTGTCGCATTTACATTCATTTGAAGTGTAGACGAGGAATACATAACACTTCGCAAATCATATTATATCTTACCATGAAACATAGAAATGAGATGCGATATCGCGTTTTAAGAAGCATTAGAACTCTATTGCTACGATAGGTAAACATCTGCAAACGCTATTTCCTAGCAAGGAAGTGTCGCATTTACATTCATTTGAAGTGTAGAAGAGGAATACATGACACATCGCAAATCATATTATATCTTACCATGAAACAGAGAAATGAGATGCGATATCGCGTTTTAAGAAGCAATAGAACTCCATTGCTACGATACCTAGACATCTGCAGACGCTATTTCCTAGCAAGGAAGTGTCGCATTTACATTCATTTGAAGTGTAGAGGAGGAATACATAACACTTCGCAAATCATATTATATCTTACCATGAAACATAGAAATGAGATGTGATATCTCGTTTTAAGAAGCATTACAACACTATTGCTACGATAGGTAGACAACTGCAAACGCTATTTCCTTGCAAGGAGGTGTCGCATTTACATTCATTAGAAGTGTAGAGGAGGAATACATAACACTTCGCAAATCATATTATATCTTACCATGAAACATAGAAATGAGGTGCGATATCGCGTTTTAAGATGCATTTGAAAGCTATTGCTACGATACGTAGACATCTGCAAACGCTATTTCCTAGCGACGAAGTATCGCATTCACATTCATTTGATGTGTAGACGAGGAATACATAACACTTCGCAAATCATGTTATATCTTACCATGAAACATAGAAATGAGATGCGATATCGCGTTTTAAGAAGCATTAGAAATCTATTGCTACGGTACGTAGACATCTGCAAACGCTATTTCCTAATGAGGAAGTGTCGCATTCACATTCATTTGAAGTGTAGACGAGGAATACATAACATTTCGCAAATCATATTATATCTTACCATGAAAAATAGGTATGAGATGCGATATCGCGTTTTAAGAAGCATTGGAAAGCTAATGCTACGATATGTAGATATCTGCAAACGCTATTTCCTAGCGAGGAAGTATCGCATTCACATTCATTTGAAGTGTAGACGAGGAATACATAACACTTCGCAAATCATGTTATATCTTACCATGAAACACAGAAATGAGATGCGATATCGCGTTCTAAGAATCATATGAACTCTATTGCTACGATACGTAGACATCTGCAAACGCTATTTCCTAGCAAGGAAGTGTCGCATTTACATTCATTTGAAGTGTAGACGAGGAATACATAACACTTCGCAAATCATGTTATATCTTACCATGAAACATAGAAATGTGATGCGATATCGCGTTTTAAGAAGCATTAGAAATCTATTGCTACGATACGTAGACATCTGCAAACGCTATTACCTGGCAAGGAAATATCGCATTTACATTCATTTGAAGTGTAGAGGAGGAATACATAACACTTCGCAAATCATATTACATCTTACCATGAAACATAGAAATGTGATGCGATATCGCGTTTTAAGAAGCATTAGAACTCTATTGCTACGATACCTAAACATCTGCAGACGCTATTTCCTAGCAAGGAAGTGTCGCATTTACATTCATCTGAAGTGTAGAGGAGGAATACTTAACACTTCGCAAATCATATTACGTCTTACCATGAAACATAGAAATGAGATGCGATATCGCGTTTTAAGAAGCATTAGAACTCTATTGCTACGATACCTAGACATCTGCAGACGCTATTTCCTAGCAAGGAAGTGTCGCATTTACATTCATTTGAATCACATACGAGGAATACATAACACTTCGCAATGAATATTATATCTTATCATGAAACATAGATATGAGATGCAATATCTCGTTTTAAGAAGCATTTGAACTCTATTGCTACGATACGTAGACATCAGCAAACGCTATTTCCTTGCAAGGAAGTGTCGCATTTACATTCATTTGAAGTGTAGAGGAGGAATACATAACACTTCGCAAATCATATTATATCTTACCATGAAACATAGAAATGAGATGCGATATCTCGTTTTAAGAAGCATTACAACACTATTGCTGCGATAGGTAGACAACTGCAAACGCTATTTCCTTGCAAGGAGGTGTCGCATTTACATTCATTAGAAGTGTAGAGGAGGAATACATAACACTTCGCAAATCATATTATATCATACTATGAAACATAGAAATGAGATGCGATATCGCGATTTAAGAAGCATTTGAAAGCTATTGCTACGATACGTAGACATCTGCAAACGCTATTTCCTAACGACGAAGTATCGCATTCTCATTCATTTGATGTGTAGACGAGGAATACATAACACTTCGCAAATCATGTTATATCTTACCATGAAACATAGAAATGAGATGCGATATCGCGTTTTAAGAAGCATAAGAAATCTATTGCTACGGTACGTAGACATCTGCAAACGCTATTTCCTAGCGAGGAAGTGTCGCATTCACATTCATTTGAAGTGTAGACGAGGAATACATAACATTTCGCAAATCATATTATATCTTACCATGAAACATAGATATGAGATGCGATATCGCGTTTTAAGAAGCATTGGAAAGCTAATGCTACGATACGTAGATATCTGCAAACGCTATTTCCTAGCGAGGAAGTATCGCATTCACATTCATTTGAAGTGTAGACGAGGAATACTTAACACTTCGCAAATCATGTTATATCTTACCATGAAACATAGAAATGAGATGCGATAGCGCGTTCTAAGAATCATATGAACTCTATTGCTACGATACGTAGACATCTGCAAACGCTATTTCCTAGCGAGGAAGTGTCGCATTCACATTCATTAGAAGTGTAGACGAGGAATACATAACACTTCGCAAATCATGTTATATCTTACCATGAAACATAGAAATGAGATGCGATATCGCGTTCTAAGAATCATATGAATTCTATTGCTACGATACCTAGACATCTGCAAACGCTGTCTCCTTGCAAGGAAGTGTCGCATTTACATTCATTTGAAGTGTAGACGAGGAATACATAACACTTCGCAAATCATATTATATCTTACCATGAAACATAGGAATGAGATGCGATATCACGTTTTAAGAAGCATTAGAACTCTATTGCTACGATAGGTAAACATCTGCAAACGCTATTTCCTTGCCAGGAAGTGTTGCATTTACATTCATTTGAAGTGTAGACGAGGAATACATGACACTTCGCAAATCATATTATATCTTACCATGAAACATAGAAATGAGATGCGATATCGCGTTTTAAGAAGCATTAGAAATCTATTGCTACGATACCTAGACATCTGCAGACGCTATTTCCTAACAAGGAAGTGTCGCATTTACATTCATTTGAAGTGTAGAGGAGGAATACTTAACACTTCGCAAATCATATTACGTCTTACCATGAAACATAGAAATGAGATACGATGTCGCGTTTTAAGAAGCATTAGAACTCTATTGCTACGATACCTAGACTTCTGCAGACGCTATTTCCTAGCAAGGAAGTGTAGCATTTACATTCATTTGATGTGTAGAGGAGGAATACTTAACACTTCGCAAATCATATTACGTCTTACCATGAAACATAGAAATGAGATGCGATATCGCGTTTTAAGAAGCATTAGAACTCTATTGCTATGATACCTAGACATCTGCAGACGCTATTTCCTAGCAAGGAAATGTCGCATTTACATTCATTTGAAGTGTAGACGAGGAATACATGACACTTCGCAAATCATATTATATCTTACCATGAAACATATAAATCAGATGCGATATCTCGTTTTAAGAAGCATTAGAACACTATTGCTACGATTGGTAGACAACTGCAAACGCTATTTCCTTGCAAGCAAGTGTCGCATTTACATTCATTTGAAGTGTAGAGGAGGAATACATAACACTTCGCAAATCATATTATATCTTACCATGAAACATAGAAATGAGATGTGATATCTCGTTTTAAGAAGCATTACAACACTATCGCTTCGATAGGTAGACAACTGCAAACGCTATTTCCTTGCAAGGAGGTGTCGCATTTACATTCATTAGAAGTGTAGAGGAGGAATACATAACACTTCGCAAATCATATTATATCTTACCATGAAACATAGAAATGAGATGCGATATCGCGTTTTAAGATGCATTTGAAAGCTATTGCTACGATACGTAGACATCTGCAAACGCTATTTCCTAGCGACGAAGTATCGCATTCACATTCATTTGAAGTGTAGACGAGGAATACATAACACTTCGCAAATCATGTTATATCTTACCATGAAACACAGAAACGGGATGCGTTATCGCGTTCTAAGAATCATATGAACTCTATTGCTACGATACGTAGACATCTGCAAACGCTATTTCCTAGCAAGGAAGTGTCGCATTTACATTCATTTGAAGTGTAGACGAGGAGTACATAACACTTCGCAAATCATATTTTATCTTGCCATGAAACATAGAAATGAGAGGCGATATCGCGTTCTGAGAAGCATTAGAAATCTATTGCTACGATACGTAGACATCTGCAAACGCTATTTCCTAGCGAGGAAGTGTCGCATTCACATTCATTTGAAGTGCAGACGAGGAATACATAACACTTCGCAAATCATATTATATCTTACCATGAAAGATAGAAATGAGATGCGATATCGCGTTTTAAGAATCATATGAACTCTATTGCTACGATACGTAGACATCTGCAATCATTATTTCCTTGCAAGGAAGTGTCGCATTTACATTCATTTGAAGTGTAGAAGAGGAATACATGACACTTCGCAAATCATATTATATCTTACCATGAAACAGAGAAATGAGATGCGCTATCGCGTTTTAAGAAGCATTAGAACTCTACTGCTACGATACCTAGACATATGCAGACGCTATTTCCTAGCAAGGAAGTGTTGCATTTTCATACATTTGAAGTGTAGAGGAGGAATACATAACACTTCGCAAATCATATTACATCTTTCCATGAAACATAGAAATGAGATGCGATATCGCGTTTTAAGAAGCATTAGAACACTATTGCTACGATAGGTAGACATTTGCAAACGCTATTACCTGGCATGGAAATATCGCATTTACATTCATTTGAAGTGTAGAGGAGGAATACATAACACTTCGCAAATCATATTACGTCTTACCATGAAACATAGAAATGAGATGCGATATCGCGTTTTAAGAAGCATTAGAACTCTATTGCTATGATACGTAGACATCTGCAAACGCTATTTCCTAGCGAGGAAGTGTCGCATTCACATTCATTTGAAGTGTAGACGAGGAATACATAACATTTCGCAAATCATATTATATCTTACCATGAAACATAGAAATGAGATGCGATATCGCGCTTTAAGAAGCATTGGAAAGCCAATGCTACGATACGTAGATATCTGCAAACGCTATTTCCTAGCGAGGAAGTATCGCATTCACATTCATTTGAAGTGTAGACGAGGAATACATAACACTTCGCAAATCATGTTATATCTTACCATGAAACATAGAAATGAGATGCGATATCGCGTTCTAAGAATCATATGAACTCTATTGCTACGATACGTAGACATCTGCAAACGCTATTTCCTAGCGAGGAAGTGTCGCATTTACATTCATTTGAAGTGTAGACGAGGAATACATAACACTTCGCAAATCATATTATATCTTGCCATGAAACATAGAAATGAGATGCGATATCGCGTTTTAAGAAGCATTAGAAATCTATTGCTACGATACGTAGACATCTGCAAACGCTATTTCCTAGCGAGGAAGTATCGCATTCACATTCATTTGAAGTGTAGACGAGGAATACATGACACTTCGCAAATCATATTATATCTTACCATGAAACAGAGAAATGAGATGCGATATCGCGTTTTAAGAAGCATTAGAAATCTATTGCTACGATAGGTAAACATCTGCAAACGCT
Organism: Xylocopa sonorina; assembly: GCF_050948175.1. Lineage (NCBI taxonomy): Eukaryota > Metazoa > Arthropoda > Insecta > Hymenoptera > Apidae > Xylocopa > Xylocopa sonorina. The sequence continues at coordinate 28,245 of NW_027490563.1, forward strand.
ATTTCCTTGCAAGGAAGTGTCGCATTTACATTCATTTGAAGTGTAGACGAGGAATACATCACACTTCGCAAATCAGATTATATCTTGCCATGAAACATAGAAATGAGATGCGATATCGCGTTTTAAGAAGCATTAGAAATCTATTGCTACGATACGTAGACATCTGCAAACGCCATTTCCTTGCAAGGAAGTGTCGCATTTACATTCATTTGAAGTGTAGACGAGGAATACATGACACTTCGCAAATCATATTATATCTTACCATGAAACATAGAAATGAGATGCGATATCGCGTTTTAAGAAGCATTAGAAAGCTATTGCTACGATACGTAGACATCTGCAAACGCTATTTCCTAGCGAGGAAGTATCGCATTCACATTCATTTGAAGTGTAGACGAGGAATACATATCACTTCGCAAATCATATTATACCTTACCATGAAACATAGAAATGAGATGCGATATCGCGTTTTAAGAAGCATTAGAGCACTATTGCTACGATAGGTAGACATTTGCAAACGCTATTTCCTTGCAAGGAAGTGTCGCATTTACATTCATTTGAAGTGTAGACGAGGAATACATAACACTTCGCAAATCATATTATATCTTACCATGAAACATAGAAATGGGATGCGATATCGCGTTTTAAGAAGCATTAGAACTCTATTGCTACGATAGGTGAACATCTGCAAACGCTATTTCCTAGCAAGGAAGTGTCGCATTTACATTCATTTGAAGTGTAGAAGAGGAATACATGACACATCGCAAATCATATTATATCTTACCATGAAACAGAGAAATGAGATGCGATATCGCGTTTTAAGAAGCATTAGAACTCCATTGCTACGATACCTAGACATCTGCAGACGCTATTTCCTAGCAAGGAAGTGTCGCATTTACATTCATTTGAAGTGTAGAGGAGGAATACATAACACTTCGCAAATCATATTACATCTTACCATGAAACATAGAACTGAGATGCGATATCGCGTTTTAAGAAGCATTAGAACTCTATTGCTACGATAGGTAAACATCTGCAAACGCTATTTCCTTGCAAGGAAGTGTCGCATTTACATTCATTTGAAGTGTAAACGAGGAATACATAACACTTCGCAAATCATGTTATATCTTACCATGAAACATAGAAATGAGATGCGATATCGCGTTTTAAGAAGCATTAGAAAGCTAATGCTACGATACGTAGATATCTGCAAACGCTCTTTCCTAGCGAGGAAGTATCGCATTCACATTCATTTGAAGTGTAGACGAGGAATACATAACACTTCGCAAATCATGTTATATCTTACCATGAAACATAGAAATGAGATGCGATATCGCGTTCTAAGAATCATATGAATTCTATTGCTACGATACCTAGACATCTGCAAACGCTGTTTCCTTGCAAGGAAGTGTCGCATTTACATTCATTTGAAGTGTAGACGAGGAATACATAACACTTCGCAAATCATATTATATCTTACCATGAAACATATAAATGAGATGCGATATCACGTTTTAAGAAGCATTAGAACTCTATTGCTACGATAAGTAAACATCTGCAAACGCTATTTCCTTGCAAGGAAGTGTTGCATTTACATTCATTTGAAGTGTAGACGAGGAGTACATGACACTTCGCAAATCATATTATACATTACCATGAAACATAGAAATGAGATGCGATATCGCGTTTTAAGAAGCATTAGAAATCTATTGCTACGATACGTAGACATCTGCAATCGTTATTTCCTTGCAAGGAAGCATCGCATTTACTTTCATTTGAATCGTAGACGAGGAATGCATAACACTTCCCAATGAATATTATATCTTATCATGAAACATAGATATGAGATGCAATATCTCGTTTTAAGAAGCATTTGAACTCTATTGCTTCGATACGTAGACATATGCAAACGCTATTTCCTTGCAAGGAAGTGTCGCATTTACATTCATTTGAAGTGTAGAAAAGGAATACATGACACTTCGCAAATCATATTATATCTTACCATGAAACATAGAAATGTTATGCGAAATCGCGTTTTAAGAAGCATTAGAACTCTATTGCTACGATACCTAGACTTCTGCAGACGCTATTTCCTAGCAAGGAAGTGTCGCATTTACATTCATTTGAAGTGTAGACGAGGAATACATGACACTTCGCAAATCATATTATATCTTACCATGAAACATAGAAATGAGATGCGATATCTCGATTTAAGAAGCATTAGAACACTATTGCTACGATAGTTAGACAACTGCAAACGCTATTTCCTTGCAAGGAAGTGTCGCATTTACATTCATTTGAAGTGTAGACGAGGAATACATATCACTTCGCAAATCAGATTATATCTTGCCATGAAACATAGAAATGAGATGCGATATCGCGTTTTAAGAGGCATTAGAAATCTATTGCTACGATACGTAGACATCTGCAAACGCCATTTCCTTGCAAGGAAGTATCGCATTCACATTCATTTGAAGTGTAGACGAGGAATACATATCACTTCGCAAATCATATTATACCTTACCATGAAACATAGAAATGAGATGCGATATCGCGTTTTAAGAAGCATTAGAGCACTATTGCTACGATAGGTAGACATTTGCAAACGCTATTTCCTTGCAAGGAAGTGTCGCATTTACATTCATTTGAAGTGTAGACGAGGAATACATAACACTTCGCAAATCATATTATATCTTACCATGAAACATAGAAATGAGATGCGATATCGCGTTTTAAGAAGCATTAGAACTCTATTGCTACGATAGGTAAACATCTGCAAACGCTATTTCCTAGCGAGGAAGTGTCGCATTTACATTCATTTGAAGTGTAGAAGAGGAATACATGACACATCGCAAATCATATTATATCTTACCATGAAACAGAGAAATGAGATGCGATATCGCGTTTTAAGAAGCAATAGAACTCCATTGCTACGATACCTAGACATCTGCAGACGCTATTTCCTAGCAAGGAAGTGTCGCATTTACATTCATTTGAAGTGTAGAGGAGGAATACATAACACTTCGCAAATCATATTATATCTTACCATGAAACATAGAAATGAGATGTGATATCTCGTTTTAAGAAGCATTACAACACTATTGCTACGATAGGTAGACAACTGCAAACGCTATTTCCTTGCAAGGAGGTGTCGCATTTACATTCATTAGAAGTGTAGAGGAGGAATACATAACACTTCGCAAATCATATTATATCTTACCATGAAACATAGAAATGAGGTGCGATATCGCGTTTTAAGATGCATTTGAAAGCTATTGCTACGATACGTAGACATCTGCAAACGCTATTTCCTAGCGACGAAGTATCGCATTCACATTCATTTGATGTGTAGACGAGGAATACATAACACTTCGCAAATCATGTTATATCTTACCATGAAACATAGAAATGTGATGCGATATCGCGTTTTAAGAAGCATTAGAAATCTATTGCTACGATACGTATACATCTGCAAACGCTATTACCTGGCAAGGAAATATCGCATTTACATTCATTTGAAGTGTAGAGGAGGAATACATAACACTTCGCAAATCATATTACATCTTACCATGAAACATAGAAATGTGATGCGATATCGCGTTTTAAGAAGCATTAGAACTCTATTGCTACGATACCTAAACATCTGCAGACGCTATTTCCTAGCAAGGAAGTGTCGCATTTACATTCATCTGAAGTGTAGAGGAGGAATACTTAACACTTCGCAAATCATATTACGTCTTACCATGAAACATAGAAATGAGATGCGATATCGCGTTTTAAGAAGCATTAGAACTCTATTGCTACGATACCTAGACATCTGCAGACGCTATTTCCTAGCAAGGAAGTGTCGCATTTACATTCATTTGAATCACATACGAGGAATACATAACACTTCGCAATGAATATTATATCTTATCATGAAACATAGATATGAGATGCAATATCTCGTTTTAAGAAGCATTTGAACTCTATTGCTACGATACGTAGACATCTGCAATCGTTATTTCCTTGCAAGGAAGCATCGCATTTACTTTCATTTGAAGTGTAGACGAGGAATACATGACACTTCGCAAATCATGTTATATCTTACCATGAAACATAGAAATGAGATGCGATATCGCGTTTTAAGAAGCATTAGAAATCTATTGCTACGATACCTAGACATCTGCAGACGCTATTTCCTAGCAAGGAAGTGTCGCATTTACATTCATTTGAAGTGTAGAGGAGGAATACTTAACACTTCGCAAATCATATTACGTCGTACCATGAAACATAGAAATGAGATGCGATGTCGCGTTTTAAGAAGCATTAGAACTCTATTGCTACGATACCTAGACTTCTGCAGACGCTATTTCCTAGCAAGGAAGTGTAGCATTTACATTCATTTGATGTGTAGAGGAGGAATACTTAACACTTCGCAAATCATATTACGTCTTACCATGAAACATAGAAATGAGATGCGATATCGCGTTTTAAGAAGCATTAGAACTCTATTGCTACGATACCTAGACATCTGCAGACGCTATTTCCTAGCAAGGAAGTGTCGCATTTACATTCATTTGAAGTGTAGACGAGGAATACATGACACTTCGCAAATCATATTATATCTTACCATGAAACATATAAATGAGATGCGATATCTCGTTTTAAGAAGCATTAGAACACTATTGCTACGATAGGTAGACAACTGCAAACGCTATTTCCTTGCAAGGAAGTGTCGCATTTACATTCATTTGAAGTGTAGAGGAGGAATACATAACACTTCGCAAATCATATTATATCTTATCATGAAACATAGAAATGAGCTGCGATATCTCGTTTTAAGAAGCATTACAACACTATTGCTACGATAAGTAGACAACTGCAAACGCTATTTCCTTGCAAGGAGGAGTCGCATTTACATTCATTAGAAGTGTAGAGGAGGAATACATAACACTTCGCAAATCATATTATATCTTACCATGAAACATAGAAATGAGATGCGATATCGCGTTCTAAGAATCATATGAACCCTATTGCTACGATACGTAGACATCTGCAAACGCTATTTCCTAGCGAGGAAGTGTCGCATTTACATTCATTTGATGTGTAGACGAGGAATACATGACACTTCGCAAATCATATTACATCTTACCATGAAACAGAGAAATGAGATGCGATATCGCGTTTTAAGAAGCATTAGAAATCTATTGCTACGATAGGTAAACATCTGCAAACGCTATTTCCTTGCAAGGAAGTGTCGCATTTACATTCATTTGAAGTGTAGAAGAGGAATACATGACTCTTCGCAAATCATATTATATCTTACCATGAAACAGAGAAATGAGATGCGATATCGCGTTTTAAGAAGCATTAGAACTCTATTTCTACGATAGGTAAACATCTGCAAACGCTATTTCCTTGCAAGGAAGTGTCGCATTTACATTCATTTGAAGTGTAGACGAGGAATACATAACACTTCGCAAATCAGATTATATCTTGCCATGAAACATAGAAATGAGATGCGATATCGCGTTTTAAGAAGCATTAGAAATCTATTGCTACGGTACGTAGACATCTGCAAACCCCATTTCCTTGCAAGGAAGTGTCGCATTTACATTCATTTGAAGTGTAGACGAGGAATACATAACACTTCGCAAATCATATTATATCTTACCATGAAACATAGAAATGAGATGCGATATCTCGTTTTAAGAAGCATTACAACACTATTGCTGCGATAGGTAGACAACTGTAAACGCTTTTTCCTTGCAAGGAGGTGTCGCATTTACATTCATTAGAAGTGTAGAGGAGGAATACATAACGCTTCGCAAATCATATTATATCTTACCATGAAACATAGAAATGAGATGCGATATCGCGTATTAAGAAGCATTAGAAAGCTATTGCTACGATACTTAGACATCTGCAAACGCTATCTCCTAACGAGGAAGTATCGCATTCACATTCAATTGAAGTGTAGACGAGGAATACATGACACTTCGCAAATCATATTATATCTTACCATGAAACAGAGAAATGAGATGCGATATCGCGTTTTAAGGAGCATTAGAAATCTATTGCTACGATACGTAGACATCTGCAAACGCTATTTCCTAGCGAGGAAGTGTCGCATTCACATTCATTTGAAGTGTAGACGAGGAATACATAACACTTCGCAAATCATATTATATCTTACCATGAAACATAGAAATGAGATGCGATATCGCGTTTTAAGAAGCATTAGAAAGCTATTGCTACGATACGTAGACATCTGCAAACGCTATTTCCTAGCGAGGAAGTATCGCATTCACATTCATTTGAAGTGTAGACGAGGAATACATAACACTTCGCAAATCATGTTATATCTTACCATCAAACATAGAAATGAGATGCGATATCGCGTTTTAAGAAGCATTAGAAATCGATTGCTACGATACGTAGACATCTGCAAACGCTACTTCCTAGCGAGGAAGTGTCGCATTCACATTCATTTGAAGTGTAGACGAGGAAAACGTAACACTTCGCAAATCATATTATATCTTACCATGAAACATAGATATGAGATGCGATATCGCGTTTTAAGGAGCATTAGAAAGCTAATGCTACGATACGTAGACATCTGCAAACGCTACTTCCTAGCGACGAAGTATCGCATTCACATTCATTTGATGTGTAGACGAGGAATACATAACACTTCGCAAATCATATTATATCTTACCATGAAACATAGAAATGAGATGCGATATCGCGTTTTAAGAAGCATTAGAACTCTATTGCTACGATAGGTAAACATCTGCAAACGCTATTTCCTTGCAAGGAAGTGTCGCATTTACATTCATTTGAAGTGTAGAAGAGGAATACATGACACTTCGCAAATCATATCATATCTTACCATGAAACAGAGAAATGAGATGCGGTATCGCGATTTAAGAAGCATTAGAACACTATTGCTACGATACCTAGACATCTGCAGACGCTATTTCCTAGCAAGGAAGTGTCGCATTTACATTCATTTGAAGTGTAGAGGAGGAATACATAACACTTCGCAAATCATATTACATCTTACCATGAAACATAGAAATGAGATGCGATATCGCGTTTTAAGAAGCAATAGAACTCTATTGCTACGATAGGTAAACATCTGCAAACGCCATTTCCTTGCAAGGAAGTGTCGCATTCACATTCATTTGAAGTGTAGACGAGGAATACATAACACTTCGCAAATCATAATATATCTTACCATGAAACATAGAAATGAGATGCGATATCGCGTTTTAAGAAGCATTAGGAATCTATTGCTACGATACGTAGACATCTGCAAACGCTATTTCCTAGCGAGGAAGTGTCGCGTTCACATTCATTTGAAGTGTAGACGAGGAATACATAACACTTCGCATATCATATTATATTTTACCATGAAAGATAGAAATGAGATGCGCTATCGCGTTTTAAGAAGCATTAGAACACTATTGCTACGATAGGTAGATATTTGCAAACGCTATTACCTGGCAAGGAAATATCGCAATTACATTCATTTGAAGTGTAGAGGAGGAATACATAACACTTCGCAAATCATATTACATCTTACCATGAAACAGAGAAATGAGATGCGATATCGCGTTTTAAGAAGCATTAGAACTCTATTGCTACGATACCTAGACATCTGCAGACGCTATTTCCTAGCAAGGAAGTGTCGCATTTACATTCATTTTAAGTGTAGAGGAGGAATACTTAACACTTCGCAAATCATATTACGTCTTACCATGAAACATAGAGATGAGATGCGATATCGCGTTTTAAGAAGCATTAGAACTCTATTTCTACGATACCTAGATATCTGCAGACGCTATTTCCTAGCAAGGATGTGTCGCATTCATTTGAAGTGTAGACGAGGAATACATGACACTTCGCAAATCATATTATATCTTACCATGAAACATAGAAATGAGATGCGATATCGCGTTTTAAGAAGCATTAGAAAGCTATTGCTACGATACGTAGACATCTGCAAACGCTATTTCCTAGCGTGGAAGTATCGCATTCACATTCATTTGAAGTGTAGACGAGGAATACATAACACTTCGCAAATCATATTACATCTTACCATGAAACATAGAAATGAGATGCGATATCGCGTTTTAAGAAGCAATAGAACTCTATTGCTACGATAGGTAAACATCTGCAAACGCTATTTCCTTGCATGGAAGTGTCGCATTTACATTCATTTGAAGTGTAGACGAGGAATACATAACACTTCGCAAATCATATTATATCTTACCATGAAACATAGAAATGAGATGCGATATCGCGTTTTAAGAAGCATTAGTACTCTATTGCTACGATAGGTAAACATCTGCAAACGCTATTTCCTTGCAAGGAAGTGTCGCATTCACATTCATTTGAAGTGTAGACGAGGAATACATAACACTTCGCAAATCATAATATATCTTACCATGAAACATAGAAATGGGATGCGATATCGCGTTTTAAGAAGCATTAGAACACTATCGCTACGATACCTAGACATCTGCAGACGCTATTTCCTAGCAAGGAAGTGTCGCATTTACATTCATTTGAAGTGTAGACGAGGAATACATAACACTTCGCAAATCATATTATATCTTACCATGAAACATAGGAATGAGATGCGATATCGCGTTTTAAGAAGCATTAGAAATCAATTGCTACGATACGTAGACATCTGCAAACGCTATTTCCTAGCGAGGAAGTGTCGCGTTCACATTCATTTGAAGTGTAGACGAGGAATACATAACACTTCGCAAATCATATTATATTTTACCATGAAAGATAGAAATGAGATGCGATATCGCGTTCTAAGAATCATATGAACTCTATTGCTACAATACGTAGACATCTGCAATCGTTATTTCCTTGCAAGGAAGTGTCGCATTTACTTTCATTTGAATCGTAGACGAGGAATGCATAACACTTCCCAATGAATATTATATCTTATCATGAAACATAGATATGAGATGCAATATCTCGTTTTAAGAAGCATTTGAACTCTATTGCTTCGATACGTAGACATATGCAAACGCTATTTCCTTGCGAGGAAGTGTCGCATTTACATTCATTTGAAGTGTAGAAGAGGAATACATGACACTTCGCAAATCATATTATATCTTACCATGAAACAGAGAAATGAGATGCGATATCGCGTTTTAAGAAGCATTAGAAATCTATTGCTACGATACCTAGACATTTGCAGACGCTATTTCCTAGCAAGGAAGTGTCGCATTTACATTCATTTGAAGTGTAGAGGAGGAATACATAACACTTCGCAAATCATATTACATCTTACCATGAAACATAGAAATGAGATGCGCTATCGCGTTTTAAGAAGCATTAGAACACTATTGCTACGATAGGTAGATATTTGCAAACGCTATTACCTGGCAAGGAAATATCGCATTTACATTCATTTGAAGTGTAGAGGAGGAATACATAACACTTCGCAAATCATATTACATCTTACCATGAAACAGAGAAATGAGATGCGATATCGCGTTTTAAGAAGCATTAGAACTCTATTGCTACGATACCTAGACATCTGCAGACGCTATTTCCTAGCAAGGAAGTGTCGCATTTACATTCATTTTAAGTGTAGAGGAGGAATACTTAACACTTCGCAAATCATATTACATCTTACCATGAAACATAGAAATGAGATGCGATATCGCGTTTTAAGAAGCAATAGAACTCTATTGCTACGATAGGTAAACATCTGCAAACGCTATTTCCTTGCAAGGAAGTGTCGCATTTACATTCATTTGAAGTGTAGACGAGGAATACATAACACTTCGCAAATCAGATTATATCTTGCCATGAAACATAGAAATGAGATGCGATATCGCGTTTTAAGAAACATTAGAAATCTATTGCTGCGATACGTAGACATCTGCAAACGCCATTTCCTGGCGAGGAAGTGTCGCATTCACATTCATTTGAAGTGTAGACGAGGAATACATAACACTTCGCAAATCATATTATATCTTACCATGAAAGATAGAAATGAGATGCGATATCGCGTTTTAAGGATCATAAGAACTCTATTGCTACGATACGTAGACAACTGCAAACGCTATTTCCTTGCAAGGAAGTGTCGCATTTACATTCATTTGAATCGCATACGAGGAATGCATAACACTTCGCAATGAATATTATATCTTATCATTAAACATAGATATGAGATGCAATATCTCGTTTTAAGAAACATTTGAACTCTATTGCTACGATACGTAGACATCAGCAAACGCTATTTCCTTGCAAGGAAGTGTCGCATTTACATTCATTTGAAGTGTAGACGAGGAATACATAACACTTCGCAAATCATATTATATCTTACCATGAAACATAGAAATGAGATGCGATATCTCGTTTTAAGAAGCATTACAACACTATTGCTACGATAGGTAGACAACTGCAAACGCTATTTCCTTGCAAGGAGGTGTCGCATTTACATTCATTAGAAGTGTAGAGGAGGAATACATAACACTTCGCAAATCATATTATATCTTACCATGAAACATAGAAATGAGATGCCATATCGCGTTTTAAGAAGCATTAGAAATCTATTGCTACGATACGTAGACATCTGCAAACGCTACTTCCTAGCGAGGAAGTGTCGCATTCACATTCATTTGAAGTGTAGACGAGGAATACATAACACTTCGCAAATCATATTATATCTTACCATGAAACACAGGAATGAGATGGGATATCGCGTTTTAAGAAGCATTAGAAAGCTATTGCTACGATACGTAGATATCTGCAAACGCTATTTCCTAGCGAGGAAGTATCGCATTCACATTCATTTGAAGTGTAGACGAGGAATACATAACACTTCGCAAATCATGTTATATCTTAACATGAAACATAGAAATGAGATGCCATATCGCGTTTTAAGAAGCATTAGAAATCTATTGCTACGATACGTAGACATCTGTAAACGCTACTTCCTAGCGGGGAAGTGTCGCATTCACATTCATTTGAAGTGTAGACGAGGAACACATAACACTTCGCAAATCATATTATATCTTACCATGAAACATAGATATGAGATGCGATATCGCGTTTTAAGTAGCATTACAAAGCTAATGCTACGATACGTAGACATCTGCAAACGCTATTTCATAGCGACGAAGTATCGCATTCACATTCATTTGAAGTGTAGACGAGGAATACATAACACTTCGCAAATCAGATTATATCTTGCCATGAAACATAGAAATGAGATGCGATATCGCGTTTTAAGAAGCATTAGAAATCTATTGCTACGATACGTAGACATCTGCAAACGTCATTTCCTAGCGAGGAAGTGTCGCATTCACATTCATTTGAAGTGTAGACGAGGAATACATAACACTTCGCAAATCATATTATATCTTACCATGAAACATAGAAATGAGATGCAATATCTCGTTTTAAGAAGCATTTGAACTCTATTGCTACGATACGTAGACATCTGCAAACGCTATTTCCTTGCAAGGAAGTGTCGCATTTACATTCATTTGAAGTGTAGACGAGGAATACATAACACTTCGCAATTCATATTATATCTTAGCATGAAACATAGAAATGAGATGCGATATCGCGTTTTAAGAAGCATTAGAATTCTATTGCTACGATAGGTAAACATCTGCAAACGCTATTTCCTTGCAAGGAAGTGTTGCATTTACATTCATTTGAAGTGTAGACGAGGAATATATGACACTTCGCAAATCATATTATATCTTACCATGAAACATAGAAATGAGATGCGATATCGCGTTTTAAGAAGCATTAGAAATCTATTGCTACGATACGTAGACATCTGCAAACGCTATTTCCTTGCGAGGAAGTGTCGCATTCACATTCATTTGAAGTGTAGACGAGGAATACATAACACTTCGCCAATCATATTATATCTTACCATGAAACATAGAAATGAGATGCAATATCGCGTTTTAAGAAGCATTAGAAAGCTATTGCTACGATACGTAGACATCTGCAAACGCTATTTCCTAGCGTGGAAGTATCGCATTCACATTCATTTGAAGTGTAGACGAGGAATACATAACACTTCGCAAATCATGTTATATCTTACCATGAAACATAGAAATGAGATGCGATATCGCGTTTTAAGAAGCATTAGAAATCTATTGCTACGATACGTAGACATCTGCAAACGCTACTTCTCTAGCGAGGAAGTGTCGCATTCACATTCATTCGAAGTGTAGACGAGGAACACATAACACTTCGCAAATCATATTATATCTTACCATGAAACATAGAAATGAGATGCGCTATCGCGTTTTAAGAATCATAAGAACTCTATTGCTACGATACGTAGACAACTGCAAACGCTATTTCCTTGCAAGGAAGTGTCGCATTTACATTCATTTGAATCGCATACGAGGAATGCATAACACTTCGCAATGAATATTATATCTTATCATGAAACATAGATATGAGATGCAATATCTCGTTTTAAGAAGCATTAGAAATCTATTGCTACGGTACGTAGACATCTGCAAACCCCATTTCCTTGCAAGGAAGTGTCGCATTTACATTCATTTGAAGTGTAGACGAGGAATACATAACACTTCGCAAATCATATTATATCTTACCATGAAACATAGAAATGAGATGCGATATCTCGTTTTAAGAAGCATTACAACACTATTGCTGCGATACGTAGACATCTGCAAACGCTATTTCCTAGCGAGGAAGTGTCGCATTCACATTCATTTGAAGTGTAGACGAGGAATACATAACACTTCGCAAATCATATTATATCTTACCATGAAACATAGAAATGAGATGCGATATCGCGTTTTAAGAAGCATTAGAAAGCTATTGCTACGATACGTAGACATCTGCAAACGCTATTTCCTAGCGAGGAAGTATCGCATTCACATTCATTTGAAGTGTAGACGAGGAATACATAACACTTCGCAAATCATGTTATATCTTACCATCAAACATAGAAATGAGATGCGATATCGCGTTTTAAGAAGCATTAGAAATCGATTGCTACGATACGTAGACATCTGCAAACGCTACTTCCTAGCGAGGAAGTGTCGCATTCACATTCATTTGAAGTGTAGACGAGGAAAACGTAACACTTCGCAAATCATATTATATCTTACCATGAAACATAGATATGAGATGCGATATCGCGTTTTAAGGAGCATTAGAAAGCTAATGCTACGATACGTAGACATCTGCAAACGCTACTTCCTAGCGACGAAGTATCGCATTCACATTCATTTGATGTGTAGACGAGGAATACATAACACTTCGCAAATCATGTTATATCTTACCATGAAACATAGAAATTAGATGCGATATCGCGTTTTAAGAAGCATTAGAAATCTATTGCTACGGTACGTAGACATCTGCAAACGCTATTTCCTAGCGAGGAAGTGTCGCATTCACATACATTTGAAGTGTAGACGAGTAATACATAACATTACGCAAATCATATTATATCTTACCATGAAACATAGATATGAGATGCGATATCGCGTTTTAAGAAGCATTAGAAAGCTAATGCTACGATACGTAGATATCTGCAAACGCTATTTCCTAGCGAGGAAGTGTCGCATTCACATTCATTTGAAGTGTAGACGAGGAATACATAACACTTCGCAAATCATAATATATCTTACCATGGAACATAGAAATGAGATGCAATATTGCGTTTTAAGAAGCATTAGAAAGCTATTGCTACGATACGTAGACATCTGCAAACGCTATTTCCTAGCGAGGAAGTATCGCATTCACATTCATTTGAAGTGCAGACGAGGAATACATGACACTTCGCAAATCATATTATATCTTACCATGAAACAGAAAAATGAGATGCGATATCGCGTTTTAAGAAGCATTAGAAATCTATTGCTACGATACATAGACATCTGCAAACGCTATTTCCTAGCGAGGAAGTGTCGCATTCACATTCATTTGAAGTGTAGACGAGGAATACATAACACTTCGCAAATCATATTACATCTTACCATGAAAGGTAGAAATGAGATGCGATATCGCGTTTTAAGAATCATATGAACTCTATTGCTACGATACGTAGATATCTGCAATCGTTATTTCCTTGCAAGGAAGTGTCGCATTTACTTTCATTTGAATCGTAGACGAGGAGTGCATATCACTTCCCAACGAATATTATATCTTATCATGAAACATAGATATGAGATGCGATATCGCGTTTTAAGCAGCAATAGAACTCTATTGCTACGATAGGTAAACATCTGCAAACGCTGTTTCCTAGCGAGGAAGTGTCGCATTCACATTCATTTGAAGTGTAGACGAGGAATACATAACACTTCGCAAATCATATTATATCTTGCCATGAAACATAGAAATGAGATGCGATATCGCGTTTTAAGAAGCATTAGAAATCTATTGCTACGATACATAGACATCTGCAAACGCTATTTCCTAGCGAGGAAGTGTCGCATTCACATTCATTTGAAGTGTAGACGAGGAATACATAACACTTCGCAAATCATATTATATCTTACCATGAAAGATAGAAATGAGATGCGATATCGCGTTTTAAGAATCATATGAACTCTATTGCTACGATACGTAGACATCTGCAATCGTTATTGCCTTGCAAGGAAGTGTCGCATTTACTTTCATTTGAATCGTAGACGAGGAGTGCATAACACTTCCCAATGAATATTATATCTTATCATGAAACATAGATATGAGATGCAATATCTCGTTTTAAGAAGCATTTGAACCCTATTGCTTCGATACGTAGACATATGCAAACGCTATTTCCTTGCAAGGAAGTGTCGCATTTACATTCATTTGAAGTGTGGAAGAGGAATACATGACACTTCGCAAATCATATTATATCTTACCATGAAACATAGAAATGAGATGCGATATCGCGTTTTAAGAGCATTAGAAAGCTATTGCTACGATACGTAGACATCTGCAAACGCTATTTCCTAGCGTGGAAGTATCGCATTCACATTCATTTGAAGTGTAGACGAGGAATACATAACACTTCGCAAATCAAATTATATCTTACCATGAAACATAGATATGAGATGCGATATCGCGTTTTAAGAAGCATTAGAGCACTATTGCTACGATAGGTAGACATTTGCAAACGCTATTTCCTTGCAAGGAAGTGTCGCATTTACATTCATTTGAAGTGTAGACGAGGAATACATAACACTTCGCAATCATATTATATCTTACCATGAAACATAGAAATGAGATGCGATATCGCGTTTTAAGAAGCATTAGAACTCTATTGCTACGATAGGTAAACATCTGCAAACGCTATTTCCTTGCAAGGAAGTGTCGCATTTACATTCATTTGAAGTGTAGAAGAGGAATACATGACACTTCGCAAATCATATTATATCTTACCATGAAACAGAGAAATGAGATGCGGTATCGCGATTTAAGAAGCATTAGAACTCTATTGCTACGATACCTAGACATTTGCAGACCCTATTTCCTAGCAAGGAAGTGTCGCATTTACATTCATTTGAAGTGTAGAGGAGGAATACATAACACTTCGCAAATCATATTACATCTTACCATGAAACATAGAAATGAGATGCGATATCGCGTTTTAAGAAGCAATAGAACTCTATTGCTACGATAGGTAAACATCTGCAAACGCTATTTCCTTGCATGGAAGTGTCGCATTTACATTCATTTGAAGTGTAGACGAGGAATACATAACACTTCGCAAATCATATTATATCTTACCATGAAACATAGAAATGAGATGCGATATCGCGTTTTAAGAAGCATTAGTACTCTATTGCTACGATAGGTAAACATCTGCAAACGCTATTTCCTTGCAAGGAAGTGTCGCATTCACATTCATTTGAAGTGTAGACGAGGAATACATAACACTTCGCAAATCATAATATATCTTACCATGAAACATAGAAATGGGATGCGATATCGCGTTTTAAGAAGCATTAGAACACTATCGCTACGATACCTAGACATCTGCAGACGCTATTTCCTAGCAAGGAAGTGTCGCATTTACATTCATTTGAAGTGTAGACGAGGAATACATAACACTTCGCAAATCATATTATATCTTACCATGAAACATAGGAATGAGATGCGATATCGCGTTTTAAGAAGCATTAGAAATCAATTGCTACGATACGTAGACATCTGCAAACGCTATTTCCTAGCGAGGAAGTGTCGCGTTCACATTCATTTGAAGTGTAGACGAGGAATACATAACACTTCGCAAATCATATTATATTTTACCATGAAAGATAGAAATGAGATGCGATATCGCGTTCTAAGAATCATATGAACTCTATTGCTACGATACGTAGACATCTGCAATCGTTATTTCCTTGCAAGGAAGTGTCGCATTTACTTTCATTTGAATCGTAGACGAGGAATGCATAACACTTCCCAATGAATATTATATCTTATCATGAAACATAGATATGATATGCAATATCTCGTTTTAAGAAGCATTTGAACTCTATTGCTTCGATACGTAGACATATGCAAACGCTATTTCCTTGCGAGGAAGTGTCGCATTTACATTCATTTGAAGTGTAGAAGAGGAATACATGACACTTCGCAAATCATATTATATCTTACCATGAAACAGAGAAATGAGATGCGATATCGCGTTTTAAGAAGCATTAGAAATCTATTGCTACGATACCTAGACATTTGCAGACGCTATTTCCTAGCAAGGAAGTGTCGCATTTACATTCATTTGAAGTGTAGAGGAGGAATACATAACACTTCGCAAATCATATTACATCTTACCATGAAACATAGAAATGAGATGCGCTATCGCGTTTTAAGAAGCATTAGAACACTATTGCTACGATAGGTAGATATTTGCAAACGCTATTACCTGGCAAGGAAATATCGCATTTACATTCATTTGAAGTGTAGAGGAGGAATACATAACACTTCGCAAATCATATTACATCTTACCATGAAACAGAGAAATGAGATGCGATATCGCGTTTTAAGAAGCATTAGAACTCTATTGCTACGATACCTAGACATCTGCAGACGCTATTTCCTAGCAAGGAAGTGTCGCATTTACATTCATTTTAAGTGTAGAGGAGGAATACTTAACACTTCGCAAATCATATTACATCTTACCATGAAACATAGAAATGAGATGCGATATCGCGTTTTAAGAAGCAATAGAACTCTATTGCTACGATAGGTAAACATCTGCAAACGCTATTTCCTTGCAAGGAAGTGTCGCATTTACATTCATTTGAAGTGTAGACGAGGAATACATAACACTTCGCAAATCAGATTATATCTTGCCATGAAACATAGAAATGAGATGCGATATCGCGTTTAAGAAGCATTAGAAATCTATTGCTGCGATACGTAGACATCTGCAAACGCCATTTCCTGGCGAGGAAGTGTCGCATTCACATTCATTTGAAGTGTAGACGAGGAATACATAACACTTCGCAAATCATATTATATCTTACCATGAAAGATAGAAATGAGATGCGATATCGCGTTTTAAGAATCATAAGAACTCTATTGCTACGATACGTAGACAACTGCAAACGCTATTTCCTTGCAAGGAAGTGTCGCATTTACATTCATTTGAATCGCATACGAGGAATGCATAACACTTCGCAATGAATATTATATCTTATCATTAAACATAGATATGAGATGCAATATCTCGTTTTAAGAAACATTTGAACTCTATTGCTACGATACGTAGACATCAGCAAACGCTATTTCCTTGCAAGGAAGTGTCGCATTCACATTCATTTGAAGTGTAGACGAGGAATACATAACACTTCGCAAATCATATTATATCTTACCATGAAACATAGAAATGAGATGCGATATCGCGTTTTAAGAAGCATTAGAGCACTATTGCTACGATAGGTAGACATTTGCAAACGCTATTTCCTTGCAAGGAAGTGTCGCATTTACATTCATTTGAAGTGTAGACGAGGAATACATAACACTTCGCAAATCAGATTATATCTTGCCATGAAACATAGAAATGAGATGCGATATCGCGTTTTAAGAAGCATTAGAAATCTATTGCTACGATACGTAGACATCTGCAAACGCCATTTCCTAGCGAGGAAATGTCGCATTCCCATTCATTTGAAGTGTAGACGAGGAATACATAACACTTCGCAAATCATATTATATCTTACCATGAAAGATAGAAATGAGATGCGATATCGCGTTTTAAGAATCATAAGAACTCTATTGCTACGATACGTAGACAACTGCAAACGCTATTTCCTTGCAAGGAAGTGTCGCATTTACATTCATTTGAATCGCATACGAGGAATGCATAACACTTCGCAATGAATATTATATATTATCATGAAACATAGATATGAGATGCAATATCTCGTTTTAAGAAGCATTTGAACACTATTGCTTCGATACGTAGACATATGCAAACGCTATTTCCTTGCAAGGAAGTGTCGCATTTACATTCATTTGAAGTGTAGAAGAGGAATACATGACACTTCGCAAATGATATTATATCTTACCATGAAACAGAGAAATGAGATGCGATAGCGCGTTTTAAGAAGCATTAGAACTCTATTGCTACGATACCTAGACATCTGCAGACGCTATTTCCTAGCAAGGAAGTGTCGCAATTACATTCATTTGAAGTGTAGAGGAGGAATACATAACACTTCGCAAATCATATCACATCTTACCATGAAACATAGACATGAGATGCGCTATCGCGTTTTAAGAATCATAAGAACTCTATTGCTACGATACGTAGACAACTGCAAACGCTATTTCCTTGCAAGGAAG
This sequence comes from Xylocopa sonorina, assembly GCF_050948175.1. Lineage (NCBI taxonomy): Eukaryota > Metazoa > Arthropoda > Insecta > Hymenoptera > Apidae > Xylocopa > Xylocopa sonorina. The sequence continues at coordinate 47,046 of NW_027490563.1, forward strand.
CGTCGCATTTACATTCATTTGAATCGTATACGAGGAATGCATAACACTTCGCAATGAATATTATATCTTATCATGAAACATAGATATGAGATGCAATATCTCGTTTTAAGAAGCATTTGAACTCTATTGCTAAGATACCTAGACATCTGCAGACGCTATTTCCTAGCAAAGAAGTGTCGCATTTACACTCATTTGAAGTGTAAACGAGGAATACATGACACTTCGCAAATCATATAATATCTTACCATGAAACATAGAAGTGAGATGCGATATCGCGTTTCAAGTAGCATTAGTAATCTATTGCTACGATACGTAGACATCTGCAAACGCTATTTCTTTGCAAGGAAGTGTCGCATTTACATTCATTTGAAGTGTAGACGAGGAATTCATAACACTTGGCAAATCATATTATATCTTACCATGAAACATAGAAATGAGATGCGATATCGCGTTTTAAGAAGCATTAGAAATCTATTGCTACGATACGTAGAAATCTGCAAACGCTATTTCCTTGCATGGAAGTGTCGCATTTACATTCATTTGAAGTGTAGACGAGGAATACATAACACTTCGCAAACCACATTATATCTTACCATGAAACATAGAAATGAGATGCGATATCGCGTTTTAAGAAGCATTAGAAATCTATTGCTACCATACGTAGACATCTGCAAATGCTATTTCCTTGGAAGGAAGTGTCGCATTTGCATTCATTTGAAGTGTAGACGAGGAATACATAACACTTGGCAAATCATATTATATCTTACCATGAAACATAGAATTGAGTTGCGATGTCGCGTTTTAAGGATCATAAGAACACTATTGCTACGATACCTAGACATCTGCAAACGCTATTTCCTAGCGAGGTAGTGTCGCATTCACAATCATTTGTAGTGTAGACGAGGAATACATAACACTTCGCAAATCATATTATATCTTACCATGAAACATAGAAATGAGATGCGATATCGCGTTTTAAGAAACATAAGAACTCTATTGCTACGATACGTAGACATCTACAAACGCTATTTCCTTGCAAGGAAGTGTCGCATTTACATTCATTTGAATCGTATACAAGGAATGCATAACACTTCGCAATGAATATTATATCTTATCATGAAACATAGATATGAGATGCAATATCGCGTTTTAAGAAGCATTTGAACTCTATTGCTACGATACCTAGACATCTGCAGACGCTATTTCCTAGCATAGAAGTGTCGCATTTACATTCATTTGAAGTGTAGACGAGGAATACATGACACTTCGTCAATCATATTATATCTTACCATGAAACATAGAAATGAGATGCGGTATTGCGTTTTAAGAATCATAAGAACTCTATTGCTACGATGCGTAGACATCTGCAAACGCTATTTCCTTGCAAGGAAGTGTCGCATTTACATTCATTTGAATCGTATACGAGGAATGCATAACACTTCGCAAATCATATTATATCTTACCATGAAACATAGAAATGAGATGCGATATCGCGTTTTAAGTAGCCATTAGTAATCTATTGCTACGATGCGTAGACATCTGCAAACGCTATTTCCTTGCAAGGAAGTGTCGCATTTACATTCATTTGAATCGTATACGAGGAATGCATAACACTTCGCAAATCATATTATATCTTACAATGAAACATAGAAATGAGATGCGGTATTGCGTTTTAAGAATCATAAGAATTCTATTGCTACAAAGCGTAGACATCTGCAAACGCTATTTCCTTCCAAGGAAGTGTCGCATTTACATTCATTTGAATCGGATACGAGGAATACATAACACTTCGCAAATCATATTATATCTTACCATGAAACATAGAAATGAGATGCGCTATCGCGTTTTAAGAAGCATTAGAAATCTATTGCTACGATACGTAGGCATCTGCAAACGCTATTTCTTTGCAAGGAAGTGTCGCATTTACATTCATTTGAAGTGTAGACGAGGAATACAAAACACTTCGCAAATCATATTATATCTTACCATGAAACAAAGAAATGAGATGCGAATATCGCGTTTTATGAAGCATTAGAACCCTATTGCTACGATAGGTAGACATCTGCAAACGCAATTTCCTTGCAAGGAAGTGTCGCATTTACATTCATTTGAAGTGTAGACGAGGAATACATAACACTTCGCAAATCATATAATATCTTACCATGAAACATAGAAATGAGATGCGATATCGCGTTTTAAGTAGCATTAGTAATCTATTGCTACGATACGTAGACATCTGCAAACGCTATTTCTTTGCAAGGAAGTGTCGCATTTACATTCATTTGAAGTGCAGACGAGGAATACATAGCACTTCGCAAATCATATTATATCTTACCATGAAACATTGAAATGAGATGCGATATCGCGTTTTAAGAAGCATTAGAAACCTATTGCTACGATACGTAGAAATCTGCAAACGCTATTTCCTTGCATGGAAGTGTCGCATTTACATTCATTTGAATCGTATACGAGGAATGCGTAACACTTCGCAATGAATATTATATCTTATCATGAAACATAGATATGAGATGCAATATCTCGTTTTAAGAAGCATTTGGACTCTATTGCTACGATACCTAGACATCTGCAGATGCTATTTCCTAGCAATGAAGTGACGCATTTACATTCACTTGAAGTGTAGACGAGGAATACATGACACTTCGCAAATCATATTATATCTTACCATGAAACATAGAAATGAGATGCGGTATTGCGTTTTAAGAATCATAAGAACTCTATTGCTACGATGCGTAGACATCTGCAAACGCTATTTCCTTGCAAGGAAGTGTCGCATTTACATTCATTTGAATCGTATACGAGGAATGCATAACACTTCGCAATGAATATTATATCTTATCATGAAACATAGATATGAGATGCAATATCTCGTTTTAAGAAGCATTAGAACTCTATTGCTGCGATACCTAGAAATCTGCAGACGCTATTTCCTAGCAAAGAAGTGTCGCATTTACACTCATTTGAAGTGTAGACGAGGAATACATAACACTTCGCAAACCACATTATATCTTACCATGAAACATAGAAATGAGATGCGATATCGCGTTTTAAGAAGCATTAGAAATCTATTGCTACCATACGTAGACATCTGCAAATGCTATTTCCTTGGAAGGAAGTGTCGCATTTGCATTCATTTGAAGTGTAGACGAGGAATACATAACACTTCGCAAATCATATTATATCTTACCATGAAACATAGAATTGAGTTGCGATGTCGCGTTTTAAGAATCATAAGAACACTATTGCTACGATACCTAGACATCTGCAGACGCTATTTCCTAGCAAAGAAGTGACGCATTTACATTCATTTGAAGTGTAGACGAGGAATACATGACACTTCGCAAATCATATTATATCTTACCATGAAACATAGAAATGAGATGCGGTATTGCGTTTTAAGAATCATAAGAACTCTATTGCTACGATGCGTAGACATCTGCAAACGCTATTTCCTTGCAAGGAAGTGTCGCATTTACATTCATTTGAATCGTATACGAGGAATGCATAACACTTCGCAATGAATATTATATCTTATTATGAAACATAGATATGAGATGCAATATCTCGTTTTAAGAAGCATTTGAACTCTATTGCTACGATACCTAGACATCTGCAGTCGCTATTTCCTAGCAAAGAAGTGTCGCATTTACATTCATTTGAAGTGTAGACGAGGAATACGTGACACTTCGCAAATCATATATTATCTTACCATGAAACATAGAAATGTGATACGATATCGCGTTTTAAGTAGCATTAGTAATCTATTGCTACGATACGTAGACATCTGCAAACGCTATTTCTTTGCAAGGAAGTGTCGCATTTACATTCATTTGAAGTGTAGACGAGGAATACATAACACTTCGCAAATCATATTATATCTTACCATGAAACATAGAAATGAGATGCGATATCGCGTTTTAAGAAGCATTAGAAATCTATTGCTACGATACGTAGAAATCTGCAAACGCTATTTCCTTGCATGGAAGTGTCGCATTTACATTCATTTGAAGTGTAGACGAGGAATACATAACACTTCGCAAATCATATTATATCTTACCATGAAACATTGAAATGAGATGCGGTATTGCGTTTTAAGAATCATAAGAACACTATTGCTACGATGCGTAGACATCTGCAAACGCTATTTCCTTGCAAGGAAGTGTCGCATTTACATTCATTTGAATCGTGTACGAGGAATGCATAACACTTCGCAATGAATATTATATCTTATCATGAAACATAGATATGAGATGCAATATCTCGTTTTAAGAAGCATTCGAACTACATTGCTGCGATACCTAGACATCTGCAGACACTATTTCCTAGCAAAGAAGTGTCGCATTTACATTCATTTGAAGTGTAGACGTGGAATGCATAAGAGTTCGCCAATCATATTATATCTTACCATGAAACATAGAAATGAGATGCGATATCGCGTTTTAAGTAGCATTAGTAATCTATTGCTACGATACGTAGACATCTGCAAACGCTATTTCTTTGCAAGGAAGTGTCGCATTTACATTCATTTGAAGTGTAGACGAGGAATTCATAACACTTGGCAAATCATATTATATCTTACCATGAAACATAGAAATGAGATGCGATATCGCGTTTTAAGAAGCATTAGAAATCTATTGCTACGATACGTAGAAATCTGCAAACGCTATTTCCTTGCATGGAAGTGTCGCATTTACATTCATTTGAAGTGTAGACGAGGAATACATAACACTTCGCAAACCACATTATATCTTACCATGAAACATAGAAATGAGATGCGATATCGCGTTTTAAGAAGCATTAGAAATCTATTGCTACCATACGTAGACATCTGCAAATGCTATTCCTTGGAAGGAAGTGTCGCATTTGCATTCATTTGAAGTGTAGACGAGGAATACATAACACTTCGCAAATCATATTATATCTTACCATGAAACATAGAATTGAGTTGCGATGTCGCGATTTAAGAATCATAAGAACACTATTGCTACGATACCTAGACATCTGCAAACGCTATTTCCTAGCGAGGTAGTGTCGCATTCACAATCATTTGTAGTGTAGACGAGGAATACATAACACTTCGCAAATCATATTATATCTTACCATGAAACATAGAAATGAGATGCGATATCGCGTTTTAAGAAACATAAGAACTCTATTGCTACGATACGTAGACATCTACAAACGCTATTTCCTTGCAAGGAAGTGTCGCATTTACATTCATTTGAATCGTATACAAGGAATGCATAACACTTCGCAATGAATATTATATCTTATCATGAAACATAGATATGAGATGCAATATCGCGTTTTAAGAAGCATTTGAACTCTATTGCTACGATACCTAGACATCTGCAGACGCTATTTCCTAGCATAGAAGTGTCGCATTTACATTCATTTGAAGTGTAGACGAGGAATACATGACACTTCGCAAATCACATTATATCTTACCATGAAACATAGAAATGAGATGCGATATCGCGTTTTAAGAAGCATTAGAAATCTATTGCTACGATAGGTAAACATCTGCAAACGCTATTTCCTTGCAAGGAAGTGTTGCATTTACATTCATTTGAAGTGTAGACGAGGAATACAAAACACTTCGCAAATCATATTATATCTTACCATGAAACAAAGAAATGAGATGCGATATCGCGTTCTAAGAAGCATTAGAACCCTATTGCTACGATAGGTAGACATCTGCAAACGCTATTTCCTTGCAAGGAAGTGTCGCATTTACATTCATTTGAAATGTAGACGAGGAATACATAACACTTCGCAAATCACATTATATCTTACCATGAAACATAGAAATGAGATGCGATATCGCGTTTTAAGTAGCATTAGTAATCTATTGCTACGATACGTAGACATCTGCAAACGCTATTTCTTTGCAAGGAAGTGTCGCATTTACATTCATTTGAAGTGTGGACGAGGAATACAAAACACTTCGCAAATCATATTATATCTCACCATGAAACATAGAAATGAGATGCGATATCGCGTTTTAAGAAGCATTAGAAACCTATTACTACGATACGTAGAAATCTGCAAACGCTATTTCCTTGCATGGAAGTGTCGCATTTACATTCGTTTGAATCGTATACGAGGAATGCATAACACTTCGCAATGAATATTATATCTTATCATGAAACGTAGATATGAGATGCAATATCTCGTTTTAAGAAGCATTTGAACTCTATTGCTACGATACCTAGACATCTGCAGACGCTATTTCCTAGCAAAGAAGTGACGCATTTACATTCATTTGAAGTGTAGACGAGGAATACATGACACTTCGCAAATCATATTATATCTTACCATGAAACATAGAAATGAGATGCGGTATTGCGTTTTAAGAATCATAAGAACTCTATTGCTACGATGCGTAGACATCTGCAAACGCTATTTCCTTGCAAGGAAGTGTCGCATTTACATTCATTTGAATCGTATACGAGGAATGCATAACACTTCGCAATGAATATTATATCTTATTATGAAACATAGATATGAGATGCAATATCTCGTTTTAAGAAGCATTTGAACTCTATTGCTACGATACCTAGACATCTGCAGTCGCTATTTCCTAGCAAAGAAGTGTCGCATTTACATTCATTTGAAGTGTAGACGAGGAATACGTGACACTTCGCAAATCATATAATATGTTACCATGAAACATAGAAATGTGATGCGATGTCGTGTTTTAAGTAGCATTAGTAATCTATTGCTACGATACGTAGACATCTGCAAACGCTATTTCTTTGCAAGGAAGTGTCGCATTTACATTCATTTGAAGTGTAGACGAGGAATACATGACACTTCGCAAATCACATTATATCTTACCATGAAACATAGAAATGAGATGCGATATCGCGTTTTAAGAAGCATTAGAAATCTATTGCTACGATACGTAGATATCTGCAAACGCTATTTCTTTGCAAGGAAGTGTCGCATTTACATTCATTTGAAGTGTGGACGAGGAATACAAAACACTTCGCAAATCATATTATATCTTACCATGAAACAAAGAAATGAGTTGCTATATCGCGTTTTAAGAAGCATTAGAACCCTATTGCTACGATAGGTAAACATCTGCAAACGCTATTTCCTTGCAAGGAAGTGTTGCATTTACATTCATTTGAAGTGTAGACGAGGAATACAAAACACTTCGCAAATCATATTATATCTTACCATGAAACAAAGAAATGAGATGCGATATCGCGTTCTAAGAAGCATTAGAACCCTATTGCTACGATAGGTAGACATCTGCAAACGCTATTTCCTTGCAAGGAAGTGTCGCATTTACATTCATTGAAATGTAGACGAGGAATACATAACACTTCGCAAATCACATTATATCTTACCATGAAACATAGAAATGAGATGCGATATCGCGTTTTAAGTAGCATTAGTAATCTATTGCTACGATACGTAGACATCTGCAAACGCTATTTCTTTGCAAGGAAGTGTCGCATTTACATTCATTTGAAGTGTGGACGAGGAATACAAAACACTTCGCAAATCATATTATATCTCACCATGAAACATAGAAATGAGATGCGATATCGCGTTTTAAGAAGCATTAGAAACCTATTACTACGATACGTAGAAATCTGCAAACGCTATTTCCTTGCATGGAAGTGTCGCATTTACATTCGTTTGAGTCGTATACGAGGAATGCATAACACTTCGCAATGAATATTATATCTTATCATGAAACATAGATATGAGATGCAATATCTCGTTTTAAGAAGCATTTGAACTCTATTGCTACGATACCTAGACATCTGCAGACGCTATTTCCTAGCAAAGAAGTGACGCATTTACATTCATTTGAAGTGTAGACGAGGAATACATGACACTTCGCAAATCATATTATATCTTACCATGAAACATAGAAATGAGATGCGGTATTGCGTTTTAAGAATCATAAGAACTCTATTGCTACGATGCGTAGACATCTGCAAACGCTATTTCCTTGCAAGGAAGTGTCGCATTTACATTCATTTGAATCGTATACGAGGAATGCATAACACTTCGCAATGAATATTATATCTTATTATGAAACATAGATATGAGATGCAATATCTCGTTTTAAGAAGCATTTGAACTCTATTGCTACGATACCTAGACATCTGCAGTCGCTATTTCCTAGCAAAGAAGTGTCGCATTTACATTCATTTGAAGTGTAGACGAGGAATACGTGACACTTCGCAAATCATATAATATCTTACCATGAAACATAGAAATGTGATGCGATATCGCGTTTTAAGTAGCATTAGTAATCTATTGCTACGATACGTAGACATCTGCAAACGCTATTTCTTTGCAAGGAAGTGTCGCATTTACATTCATTTGAAGTGTAGACGAGGAATACATAACACTTCGCAAATCATATTATATCTTACCATGAAACATAGAAATGAGATGCGATATCGCGTTTTAAGAAGCATTAGAAATCTATTGCTACGATACGTAGAAATCTGCAAACGCTATTTCCTTGCATGGAAGTGTCACATTTACATTCATTTGAAGTGTAGACGAGGAATACATAACACTTCGCAAATCATATTATATCTTACCATGAAACATTGAAATGAGATGCGGTATTGCGTTTTAAGAATCATAAGAACACTATTGCTACGATGCGTAGACATCTGCAAACGCTATTTCCTTGCAAGGAAGTGTCGCATTTACATTCATTTGAATCGTGTACGAGGAATGCATAACACTTCGCAATGAATATTATATCTTATCATGAAACATAGATATGAGATGCAATATCTCGTTTTAAGAAGCATTCGAACTCCATTGCTGCGATACCTAGACATCTGCAAACGCTATTTCCTAGCAAAGAAGTGTCGCATTTACATTCATTTGACGTGTAGACGTGGAATGCATAAGAGTTCGCCAATCATATTATATCTTACCATGAAACATAGAAATGAGATGCGATATCGCGTTTTAAGAAGCATTAGAAACCTATTGCTACGATACGTAGAAATCTGCAAACGCTATTTCCTTGCATGGAAGTGTCGCATTTACATTCATTTGAATCGTATACGAGGAATGCATAACACTTCGCAATGAATATTATATCTTATCATGAAACATAGATATGAGATGCAATATCTCGTTTTAAGAAGCATTTGGACTCTATTGCTACGATACCTAGACATCTGCAGATGCTATTTCCTAGCAAAGAAGTGACGCATTTACATTCATTTGAAGTGTAGACGAGGAATACATGACACTTCGCAAATCATATTATATCTTACCATGAAACATAGAAATGAGATGCGGTATTGCGTTTTAAGAATCATAAGAAATCTATTGCTACGATGCGTAGACATCTGCAAACGCTATTTCCTTGCAAGGAAGCGTCGCATTTACATTCATTTAAATCGTATACGAGGAATGCATAACACTTCGCAATGAATATTATATCTTATCATGAAACATAGATATGAGATGCAATATCTCGTTTTAAGAAGCATTTGAACTCTATTGCTACGATACCTAGACATCTGCAGACGCTATTTCCTAGCAAAGAAGTGTCGCATTTACACTCATTTGAAGTGTAGACGAGGAATACATGACACTTCGCAAATCATATAATATCTTACCATGAAACATAGAAGTGAGATGCGATATCGCGTTTTAAGTAGCATTAGTAATCTATTGCTACGATACGTAGACATCTGCAAACGCTATTTCTTTGCAAGGAAGTGTCGCATTTACATTCATTTGAAGTGTAGACGAGGAATACATAACACTTCGCAAATCATATTATATCTTACCATGAAACACAGGATTGAGATGCGATATCGCGTTTTAAGAAGCATTAGAAATCTATTGCTACGATACGTAGAAATCTGCAAACGCTATTTCCTTGCGTGGAAGTGTCGCATTTACATTCACTTGAAGTGTAGACGAGAAATACATAACACTTCGCAAATCAGATTATATCTTACCATGAAACATAGAAATGAGATGCGGTATTGCGTTTTAAGAATCCTAAGAACTCTATTGCTACGATGCGTAGACATCTGCAAACGCTATTTCCTTGCAAGGAAGTGTCGCATTTACATTCATTTGAATCGTATACGAGGAATGCATAACACTTCGCAATGAATATTATATCTTATCATGAAACATAGATATGAGATGCAATATCTCGTTTTAAGAAGCATTTGAACTCCATTGCTGCGATACCTAGACATCTGCAGACGCTATTTCCTAGCAAAGAAGTGTCGCATTTACATTCATTTGAAGTGTGGACGAGGAATACAAAACACTTCGCAAATCATATTATATCTTACCATGTAACAAAGAAATGAGTTGCTATATCGCGTTTTAAGAAGCATTAGAACCCTATTGCTACGATACGTAGACATCTGCAAACGCTATTTCCTTACAAGGAAGTGTCGCATTTACATTCATTTGAAGTGTAGACGAGGAATACATAACACTTCGCAAATCATATTATATCTTACCATGAAACATAGAAATGAGATGCGATATCGCGTTTTAAGAAGCATTAGAAATCTATTGCTACGATACGTAGAAATCTGCAAACGCTATTTCCTTGCATGGAAGTGTCGCATTTACATTCATTTGAAGTGTAGACGAGGAATACATAACACTTCGCAAATCATATTATATCTTACCATGAAACATTGAAATGAGATGCGGTATTGCGTTTTAAGAATCATAAGAACACTATTGCTACGATGCGTAGACATCTGCAAACGCTATTTCCTTGCAAGGAAGTGTCGCATTTACATTCATTTGAATCGTGTACGAGGAATGCATAACACTTCGCAATGAATATTATATCTTATCATGAAACATAGATATGAGATGCAATATCTCGTTTTAAGAAGCATTCGAACTCCATTGCTGCGATACCTAGACATCTGCAGACGCTATTTCCTAGCAAAGAAGTGTCGCATTTACATTCATTTGAAGTGTAGACGTGGAATGCATAAGAGTTCGCCAATCATATTATATCTTACCATGAAACATAGAAATGAGATGCGATATCGCGTTTTAAGAAGCATTAGAAACCTATTGCTACGATACGTAGAAATCTGCAAAAGCTATTTCCTTGCATGGAAGTGTCGCATTTACATTCATTTGAATCGTATACGAGGAATGCATAACACTTCGCAATGAATATTATATCTTATCATGAAACATAGATATGAGATGCAATATCTCGTTTTAAGAAGCATTTGGACTCTATTGCTACGATACCTAGACATCTGCAGATGCTATTTCCTAGCAAGGAAGTGACGCATTTACATTCATTTGAAGTGTAGACGAGGAATACATGACACTTCGCAAATCATATTATATCTTACCATGAAACATAGAAATGAGATGCGGTATTGCGTTTTAAGAATCATAAGAAATCTACTGCTACGATGCGTAGACATCTGCAAACGCTATTTCCTTGCAAGGAAGCGTCGCATTTACATTCATTTAAATCGTATACGAGGAATGCATAACACTTCGCAATGAATATTATATCTTATCATGAAACATAGATATGAGATGCAATATCTCGTTTTAAGAAGCATTTGAACTCTATTGCTACGATACCTAGACATCTGCAGACGCTATTTCCTAGCAAAGAAGTGTCGCATTTACACTCATTTGAAGTGTAGACGAGGAATACATAAGAGTTCGCCAATCATATTATATCTTACCATGAAACATAGAAATGAGATGCGATATCGCGTTTTAAGTAGCATTAGTAATCTATTGCTACGATACGTAGACATCTGCAAACCCTATTTCTTTGCAAGGAAGTGTCGCATTTACATTCATTTGAAGTGTAGACGAGGAATTCATAACACTTGGCAAATCATATTATATCTTACCATGAAACATAGAAATGAGATGCGATATCGCGTTTTAAGAAGCATTAGAAATCTATTGCTACGATACGTAGACATCTGCAAATGCTATTTCCTTGGAAGGAAGTGTCGCATTTGCATTCATTTGAAGTGTAGACGAGGAATACATAACACTTCGCAAATCATATTATATCTTACCATGAAACATAGAATTGAGTTGTGATGTCGCGTTTTAAGAATCATAAGAACACTATTGCTACGATACCTAGACATCTGCAAACGCTATTTCCTAGCGAGGTAGTATCGCATTCACAATCATTTGTAGTGTAGACGAGGAATACATAACACTTCGCAAATCATATTATATCTTACCATGAAACATAGAAATGAGATGCGATATCGCGTTTTAAGAAACATAAGAACTCTATTGCTACGATACGTAGACATCTACAAACGCTATTTCCTTGCAAGGAAGTGTCGCATTTACATTCATTTGAATCGTATACAAGGAATGCATAACACTTCGCAATGAATATTATATCTTATCATGAAACATAGATATGAGATGCAATATCGCGTTTTAAGAAGCATTTGAACTCTATTGCTACGATACCTAGACATCTGCAGACGCTATTTCCTAGCATAGAAGTGTCGCATTTACATTCATTTGAAGTGTAGACGAGGAATACATGACACTTCGTCAATCATATTATATCTTACCATGAAACATAGAAATGAGATGCGGTATTGCGTTTTAAGAATCATAAGAACCCTATTGCTACGATGCGTAGACATCTGCAGACGCTATTTCCTAGCAAGGAAGTGTCGCATTTACATTCATTTGAATCGTATACGAGGAATACATAACACTTCGCAAATCATATTATATCTTACCATGAAACATAGAAATGAGATGCGATATCGCGTTTTAAGAAGCATTAGAAATCTATTGCTACGATACGTAGACATCTGCAAACGCTATTTCCTTCCAAGGAAGTGTCGCATTTACATTCATTTGAAGTGTGGACGAGGAATACAAAACACTTCGCAAATCATATTATATCTTACCATGAAACAAAGAAATGAGTTGCTATATCGCGTTTTAAGAAGTATTAGAACCCTATTGCTACGATAGGTAGACATCTGCAAACGCTATTTCCTTGCAAGGAAGTGTTGCATTTACATTCATTTGAAGTGTAGACGAGGAATACAGAACACTTCGCAAATCATATTATATCTTACCATGAAACAAAGAAATGAGATGCGATATCGCGTTCTAAGAAGCATTAGAACCCTATTGCTACGATAGGTAGACATCTGCAAACGCTATTTCCTTGCAAGGAAGTGTCGCATTTACATTCATTTGAAATGTAGACGAGGAATACATAACACTTCGCAAATCACATTATATCTTACCATGAAACATAGAAATGAGATGCGATATCGCGTTTTAAGTAGCATTAGTAATCTATTGCTACGATACGTAGACATCTGCAAACGCTATTTCTTTGCAAGGAAGTGTCGCATTTACATTCATTTGAAGTGTGGACGAGGAATACAAAACACTTCGCAAATCATATTATATCTTACCATGAAACATGGAAAAGAGATGCGATATCGCGTTTTAAGAAGCACTAGAAACCTATTGCTACGATACGTAGGAATCTGCAAAAGCTATTTCCTTGCATGGAAGTGTCGCATTTACATTCATTTGAATCGTATACGAGGAATGCATAACACTTCGCAATGAATATTATATCTTATCATGAAACATAGATATGAGATGCAATATCTCGTTTTAAGAAGCATTTGGACTCTATTGCTACGATACCCAGACATCTGCAGATGCTATTTCCTAGCAAGGAAGTGACGCATTTACATTCATTTGAAGTGTAGACGAGGAATACATGACACTTCGCAAATCATATTATATCTTACCATGAAACATAGAAATGAGATGCGGTATTGCGTTTTAAGAATCATAAGAAATCTATTGCTACGATGCGTAGACATCTGCAAACGCTATTTCCTTGCAAGGAAGCGTCGCATTTACATTCATTTAAATCGTATACGAGGAATGCATAACACTTCGCAATGAATATTATATCTTATCATGAAACATAGATATGAGATGCAATATCTCGTTTTAAGAAGCATTTGAACTCTATTGCTACGATACCTAGACATCTGCAGACGCTATTTCCTAGCAAAGAAGTGTCGCATTTACACTCATTTGAAGTGTAGACGAGGAATACATGACACTTCGCAAATCATATAATATCTTACCATGAAACATAGAAGTGAGATGCGATATCGCGTTTTAAGTAGCATTAGTAATCTATTGCTACGATACGTAGACATCTGCAAACGCTATTTCTTTGCAAGGAAGTGTCGCATTTACATTCATTTGAAGTGTAGACGAGGAATACATAACACTTCGCAAATCATATTATATCTTACCATGAAACATAGAAATGAGATGCGATATCGCGTTTTAAGAAGCATTAGAAATCTATTGCTACGATACGTAGACATCTGCAAATGCTATTTCCTTGGAAGGAAGTGTCGCATTTGCATTCATTTGAAGTGTAGACGAGGAATACATAACACTTCGCAAATCATATTATATCTTACCATGAAACATAGAATTGAGTTGTGATGTCGCGTTTTAAGAATCATAAGAACACTATTGCTACGATACCTAGACATCTGCAAACGCTATTTCCTAGCGAGGTAGTATCGCATTCACAATCATTTGTAGTGTAGACGAGGAATACATAACACATCGCAAATCATATTATATCTTACCATGAAACATAGAAATGAGATGCGATATCGCGTTTTAAGAAACATAAGAACTCTATTGCTACGATACGTAGACATCTACAAACGCTATTTCCTTGCAGGGAAGTGTCGCATTTACATTCATTTGAATCGTATACAAGGAATGCATAACACTTCGCAATGAATATTATATCTTATCATGAAACATAGATATGAGATGCAATATCGCGTTTTAAGAAGCATTTGAACTCTATTGCTACGATACCTAGACATCTGCAGACGCTATTTCCTAGCATAGAAGTGTCGCATTTACATTCATTTGAAGTGTAGACGAGGAATACATGACACTTCGTCAATCATATTATATCTTACCATGAAACATAGAAATGAGATGCGGTATTGCGTTTTAAGAATCATAAGAACCCTATTGCTACGATGCGTAGACATCTGCAGACGCTATTTCCTAGCAAGGAAGTGTCGCATTTACATTCATTTGAATCGTATACGAGGAATACATAACACTTCGCAAATCATATTATATCTTACCATGAAACATAGAAATGAGATGCGATATCGCGTTTTAAGAAGCATTAGAAATCTATTGCTACGATACGTAGACATCTGCAAACGCTATTTCCTTGCAAGGAAGTGTCGCATTTACATTCATTTGAAGTGTGGACGAGGAATACAAAGCACTTCGCAAATCATATTATATCTTACCATGAAACAAAGAAATGAGTTGCTATATCGCGTTTTAAGAAGTATTAGAACCCTATTGCTACGATAGGTAGACATCTGCAAACGCTATTTCCTTGCAAGGAAGTGTTGCATTTACATTCATTTGAAGTGTAGACGAGGAATACAGAACACTTCGCAAATCATATTATATCTTACCATGAAACAAAGAAATGAGATGCGATATCGCGTTCTAAGAAGCATTAGAACCCTATTGCTACGATAGGTAGACATCTGCAAACGCTATTTCCTTGCAAGGAAGTGTCGCATTTACATTCATTTGAAGTGTGGACGAGGAATACAAAACAATTCGCAAATCATATTATATCTCACCATGAAACATAGAAATGAGATGCGATATCGCGTTTTAAGAAGCATTAGAAACCTATTACTACGATACGTAGAAATCTGCAAACGCTAGTTCCTTGCACGGAAGTGTCGCATTTACATTCATTTGAATCGTATACGAGGAATGCATAACACATCGCAATGAATATTATATCTTATTATGAAACATAGATATGAGATGCAATATCTCGTTTTAAGAAGCATTTGAACTCTATTGCTACGATACCTAGACATCTGCAGTCGCTGTTTCCTAGCAAAGAAGTGTCGCATTTACATTCATTTGAAGTGTAGACGAGGAATACGTGACACTTCGCAAATCATATATTATCTTACCATGAAACATAGAAATGTGATGCGATATCGCGTTTTAAGTAGCATTAGTAATCTATTGCTACGATACGTAGACATCTGCAAACGCTATTTCTTTGCAAGGAAGTGTCGCATTTACATTCATTTGAAGTGTAGACGAGGAATACATAACACTTCGCAAATCATATTATATCTTACCATGAAACATAGAAATGAGATGCGATATCGCGTTTTAAGAAGCATTAGAAATCTATTGCTACGATACGTAGAAATCTGCAAACGCTATTTCCTTGCATGGAAGTGTCGCATTTACATTCATTTGAAGTGTAGACGAGGAATGCATAACACTTCGCAAATCACATTATTTCTTGCCATGAAACATAGAAATGAGACTCGATATCGCATTTTAAGAATCATAAGAGCTCTATTGCTACGATACGTAGACATCTGCAAACGCTATTTCCTTGCAAGAAAGTGTCGCATATACACTCATTTGAATCGTATACGAGGAATGCATAACACTTCGCAATGAATATTATATCTTATCATGAGACATAGGTATGAGATGCAATATCTAGTTTTAAGAAGCATTTGAACTCTATTGTTACGATACCTAGACATCTGCAGACGCTATTTCCTAGCAAGGAAGTGTCGCATTTACATTCATTTGAATCGTATACGAGGAATGCATAACACTTCGCAATGAATATTATATCTTATCAGGAAACATAGATATGAGATGCAATATCTAGTTTTAAGAAGCATTTGAACTTTGTTACTACGATACCTAGACATCTGCAGACGCTATTTCCTAGCAAGGAAGTGTCGCATTTACATTCATTTGAAGTGTAGACGAGGAATACATGACACTTCGCAAATCATATTATATCTTACCATGTAACATAGAAATGAGATGCGATATCGGGTTTTAAGTATCATAAGAACTCCATTGCTACGATACGTAGACATCTGCAAACGCTATTTCCTGCCAAGGAAGGGTCGCATTTACATTCATTTGAATCGTAGACGAGGAATGCATAACACTTCTCAATGAATATTATATCTTATCATGAAACATAGATATGAGATGCAATATCGCGTTTTAAGAAGCACTAGAACTCTATTGCTACGATAGGTAGACATCTGCAAACGCTATTTCCTTGCAAGGAAGTGTCGCATTTACATTCATATGAAGTGTAGACGAGGAATGCATAACACTTCACAAATCATATTATATCTTACCATGAAACATAGAAATGAGATGCGATATCGCGTTTTAAGAAGCATTAGTAATCTATTGCTACGATACGTAGACATCTGCAAACGCTATTTCTTTGCAAGGAAGTGTCGCATTTACATTCATTTGTAGTGTAGACGAGGAATACATAACACTTCGCAAATCATATTATATCTTACCATGAAACATAGAAATGAGATGCGATATCGCGTTTTAAGAAACATAAGAACTCTATTGCTACGATACGTAGACATCTACAAACGCTATTTCCTTGCAAGGAAGTGTCGCATTTACATTCATTTGAATCGTATACAAGGAATGCATAACACTTCGCAATGAATATTATATCTTATCATGAAACATAGATATGAGATGCAATATCGCGTTTTAAGAAGCATTTGAACTCTATTGCTACGATAGCTAGACATCTGCAGACGCTATTTCCTAGCATAGAAGTGTCGCATTTACATTCATTTGAAGTGTGGACGAGGAATACAAAACACTTCGCAAATCATATTATATCTCACCATGAAACATAGAAATGAGATGCGATATCGCGTTTTAAGAAGCATTAGAAACCTATTACTACGATACGTAGAAATCTGCAAACGCTAGTTCCTTGCACGGAAGTGTCGCATTTACATTCATTTGAATCGTATACGAGGAATGCATAACACTTCGCAATGAATATTATATCTTATTATGAAACATAGATATGAGATGCAATATCTCGTTTTAAGAAGCATTTGAACTCTATTGCTACGATACCTAGACATCTGCAGTCGCTATTTCCTAGCAAAGAAGTGTCGCATTTACATTCATTTGAAGTGTAGACGAGGAATACGTGACACTTCGCAAATCATATATTATCTTACCATGAAACATAGAAATGTGATGCGATATCGCGTTTTAAGTAGCATTAGTAATCTATTGCTACGATACGTAGACATCTGCAAACGCCATTTCTTTGCAAGGAAGTGTCGCATTTACATTCATTTGAAGTGTAGACGAGGAATACATAACACTTCGCAAATCATATTATATCTTACCATGAAACATAGAAATGAGATGCGATATCGCGTTTTAAGAAGCATTAGAAATCTATTGCTACGATACGTAGAAATCTGCAAACGCTATTTCCTTGCATGGAAGTGTCGCATTTACATTCATTTGAAGTGTAGACGAGGAATACATAACACTTCGCAAATCATATTATATCTTACCATGAAACATTGAAATGAGATGCGGTATTGCGTTTTAAGAATCATAAGAACACTATTGCTACGATGCGTAGACATCTGCAAACGCTATTTCCTTGCAAGGAAGTGTCGCATTTACATTCATTTGAATCGTGTACGAGGAATGCATAACACTTCGCAATGAATATTATATCTTATCATGAAACATAGATATGAGATGCAATATCTCGTTTTAAGAAGCATTCGAACTCCATTGCTGCGATACCTAGACATCTGCAGACGCTATTTCCTAGCAAAGAAGTGTCGCATTTACATTCATTTGAAGTGTAGACGTGGAATGCATAAGAGTTCGCCAATCATACTATATCTTACCATGAAACATAGAAATGAGATGCGATATCGCGTTTTAAGTAGCATTAGTAATCTATTGCTACGATACGTAGACATCTGCAAACGCTATTTCTTTGCAAGGAAGTGTCGCATTTACATTCATTTGAAGTGTAGACGAGGAATTCATAACACTTCGCAAATCATATTATATCTTACCATGAAACATGGAAATGAGATGCGATATCGCGTTTTAAGAAGCATTAGAAATCTATTGCTACGATACGTAGGAATCTGCAAACGCTATTTCCTTGCATGGAAGTGCCGCATTTACATTCATTTGAAGTGTAGACGAGGAATGCATAACACTTCGCAAATCACATTATTTCTTGCCATGAAACATAGAAATGAGACTCGATATCGCATTTTAAGAATCATAAGAGCTCTATTGCTACGATACGTAGACATCTGCAAACGCTATTTCCTTGCAAGGAAGTGTCGCATATACACTCATTTGAATCGTATACGAGGAATGCATAACACTTCGCAATGAATATTATATCTTATCATGAGACATAGGTATGAGATGCAATATCTAGTTTTAAGATGCATTTGAACTCTATTGTTACGATACCTAGACATCTGCAGACGCTATTTCCTAGCAAGGAAGTGTCGCATTTACATTCATTTGAATCGTATACGAGGAATGCATAACACTTCGCAATGAATATTATATCTTATCAGGAAACATAGTTATGAGATGCAATATCTAGTTTTAAGAAGCATTTGAACTTTATTACTACGATACCTAGACATCTGCAGACGCTATTTCCTAGCAAGGAAGTGTCGCATTTACATTCATTTGAAGTGTAGACGAGGAATACATGACACTTCGCAAATCATATTATATCTTACCATGAAACATAGAAATGAGATGCGATATCGGGTTTTAAGTATCATAAGAACTCCATTGCTACGATACGTAGACATCTGCAAACGCTATTTCCTGCCAAGGAAGTGTCGCATTTACATTCATTTGAATCGTAGACGAGGAATGCATAACACTTCGCAAATCATATTATATCTTACCATGAAACATTGAAATGAGATGCGGTATTGCGTTTTAAGAATCATAAGAACACTATTGCTACGATGCGTAGACATCTGCAAACGCTATATCCTTGCAAGGAAGTGTCGCATTTACATTCATTTGAATCGTGTACGAGGAATGCATAACACTTCGCAATGAATATTATATCTTATCATGAAACATAGATATGAGATGCAATATCTCGTTTTAAGAAGCATTCGAACTCCATTGCTGCGATACCTAGACATCTGCAGACGCTATTTCCTAGCAAAGAAGTGTCGCATTTACATTCATTTGAAGTGTAGACGTGGAATGCATAAGAGTTCGCCAATCATACTATATCTTACCATGAAACATAGAAATGAGATGCGATATCGCGTTTTAAGTAGCATTAGTAATCTATTGCTACGATACGTAGACATCTGCAAACGCTATTTCTTTGCAAGGAAGTGTCGCATTTACATTCATTTGAAGTGTAGACGAGGAATTCATAACACTTCGCAAATCATATTATATCTTACCATGAAACATGGAAATGAGATGCGATATCGCGTTTTAAGAAGCATTAGAAATCTATTGCTACGATACGTAGGAATCTGCAAACGCTATTTCCTTGCATGGAAGTGCCGCATTTACATTCATTTGAAGTGTAGACGAGGAATGCATAACACTTCGCAAATCACATTATTTCTTGCCATGAAACATAGAAATGAGACTCGATATCGCATTTTAAGAATCATAAGAGCTCTATTGCTACGATACGTAGACATCTGCAAACGCTATTTCCTTGCAAGGAAGTGTCGCATATACACTCATTTGAATCGTATACGAGGAATGCATAACACTTCGCAATGAATATTATATCTTATCATGAGACATAGGTATGAGATGCAATATCTAGTTTTAAGATGCATTTGAACTCTATTGTTACGATACCTAGACATCTGCAGACGCTATTTCCTAGCAAGGAAGTGTCGCATTTACATTCATTTGAATCGTATACGAGGAATGCATAACACTTCGCAATGAATATTATATCTTATCAGGAAACATAGATATGAGATGCAATATCTAGTTTTAAGAAGCATTTGAACTTTATTACTACGATACCTAGACATCTGCAGACGCTATTTCCTAGCAAGGAAGTGTCGCATTTACATTCATTTGAAGTGTAGACGAGGAATACATGACACTTCGCAAATCATATTATATCTTACCATGAAACATAGAAATGAGATGCGATATCGGGTTTTAAGTATCATAAGAACTCCATTGCTACGATACGTAGACATCTGCAAACGCTATTTCCTGCCAAGGAAGTGTCGCATTTACATTCATTTGAATCGTAGACGAGGAATGCATAACACTTCTCAATGAATATTATATCTTATCATGAAACATAGATATGAGATGCAATATCGCGTTTTAAGAAGCACTAGAACTCTATTGCTACGATAGGTAGACATCTGCAAACGATATTTCCTTGCAAGGAAGTGTCGCATTTACATTCATATGAAGTGTAGACGAGGAATACATGACACTTCGCAAATCATATTATATCTTACCATGAAACATAGAAGTCAGATGCGATATCGCGTTTTAAGTAGCATTAGTAATCTATTGCTACGATACGTAGACATCTGCAAACGCTATTTCTTTGCAAGGAAGTGTCGCATTTACATTCATTTGAAGTGTAGACGAGGAATGCATAACACTTCGCAAATCATATTATATCTTACCATGAAACATAGAAATGAGATGCGATATCGCGTTTTAAGAAGCATTAGAAATCTATTGCTACGATACGTAGACATCTGCAAATGCTATTTCCTTGGAAGGAAGTGTCGCATTTGCATTCATTTGAAGTGTAGACGAGGAATACATAACACTTCGCAAATCATATTATATCTTACCATGAAACATAGAATTGAGTTGTGATGTCGCGTTTTAAGAATCATAAGAACACTATTGCTACGATACCTAGACATCTGCAAACGCTATTTCCTAGCGAGGTAGTATCGCCTTCACAATCATTTGTAGTGTAGACGAGGAATACATAACACTTCGCAAATCATATTATATCTTACCATGAAACATAGAAATGAGATGCGATATCGCGTTTTAAGAAACATAAGAACTCTATTGCTACGATACGTAGACATCTACAAACGCTATTTCCTTGCAAGGAAGTGTCGCATTTACATTCATTTGAATCGTAGACGAGGAATGCATAACACTTCGCAAATCATATTATATCTTACCATGAAACATTGAAATGAGATGCGGTATTGCGTTTTAAGAATCATAAGAACACTATTGCTACGATGCGTAGACATCTGCAAACGCTATTTCCTTGCAAGGAAGTGTCGCATTTACATTCATTTGAATCGTGTACGAGGAATGCATAACACTTCGCAATGAATATTATATCTTATCATGAAACATAGATATGAGATGCAATATCTCGTTTTAAGAAGCATTCGAACTCCATTGCTGCGATACCTAGACATCTGCAGACGCTATTTCCTAGCAAAGAAGTGTCGCATTTACATTCATTTGAAGTGTAGACGTGGAATGCATAAGAGTTCGCCAATCATACTATATCTTACCATGAAACATAGAAATGAGATGCGATATCGCGTTTTAAGTAGCATTAGTAATCTATTGCTACGATACGTAGACATCTGCAAACGCTATTTCTTTGCAAGGAAGTGTCGCATTTACATTCATTTGAAGTGTAGACGAGGAATTCATAACACTTCGCAAATCATATTATATCTTACCATGAAACATGGAAATGAGATGCGATATCGCGTTTTAAGAAGCATTAGAAATCTATTGCTACGATACGTAGGAATCTGCAAACGCTATTTCCTTGCATGGAAGTGCCGCATTTACATTCATTTGAAGTGTAGACGAGGAATGCATAACACTTCGCAAATCACATTATTTCTTGCCATGAAACATAGAAATGAGACTCGATATCGCATTTTAAGAATCATAAGAGCTCTATTGCTACGATACGTAGACATCTGCAAACGCTATTTCCTTGCAAGGAAGTGTCGCATATACACTCATTTGAATCGTATACGAGGAATGCATAACACTTCGGAATGAATATTATATCTTATCATGAGACATAGGTATGAGATGCAATATCTAGTTTTAAGATGCATTTGAACTCTATTGTTACGATACCTAGACATCTGCAGACGCTATTTCCTAGCAAGGAAGTGTCGCATTTACATTCATTTGAATCGTATACGAGGAATGCATAACACTTCGCAATGAATATTATATCTTATCAGGAAACATAGATATGAGATGCAATATCTAGTTTTAAGAAGCATTTGAACTTTATTACTACGATACCTAGACATCTGCAGACGCTATTTCCTAGCAAGGAAGTGTCGCATTTACATTCATTTGAAGTGTAGACGAGGAATACATGACACTTCGCAAATCATATTATACCTTACCATGAAACATAGAAATGAGATGCGATATCGGGTTTTAAGTATCATAAGAACTCCATTGCTACGATACGTAGACATCTGCAAACGCTATTTCCTGCCAAGGAAGTGTCGCATTTACATTCATTTGAATCGTAGACGAGGAATGCATAACACTTCTCAATGAATATTATATCTTATCATGAAACATAGATATGAGATGCAATATCGCGTTTTAAGAAGCACTAGAACTCTATTGCTACGATAGGTAGACATCTGCAAACGCTATTTCCTTGCAAGGAAGTGTCGCATTTACATTCATATGAAGTGTAGACGAGGAATACATGACACTTCGCAAATCATATTATATCTTACCATGAAACATAGAAGTGAGATGCGATATCGCGTTTTAAGTAGCATTAGTAATCTATTGCTACGATACGTAGACATCTGCAAACGCTATTTCTTTGCAAGGAAGTGTCGCATTTACATTCATTTGAAGTGTAGACGAGGAATGCATAACACTTCGCAAATCATATTATATCTTACCATGAAACATAGAAATGAGATGCGATATCGCGTTTTAAGAAGCATTAGAAATCTATTGCTACGATACGTAGACATCTGCAAATGCTATTTCCTTGGAAGGAAGTGTCGCATTTGCATTCATTTGAAGTGTAGACGAGGAATACATAACACTTCGCAAATCATATTATATCTTACCATGAAACATAGAATTGAGTTGTGATGTCGCGTTTTAAGAATCATAAGAACACTATTGCTACGATACCTAGACATCTGCAAACGCTATTTCCTAGCGAGGTAGTATCGCCTTCACAATCATTTGTAGTGTAGACGAGGAATACATAACACTTCGCAAATCATATTATATCTTACCATGAAACATAGAAATGAGATGCGATATCGCGTTTTAAGAAACATAAGAACTCTATTGCTACGATACGTAGACATCTACAAACGCTATTTCCTTGCAAGGAAGTGTCGCATTTACATTCATTTGAATCGTATACAAGGAATGCATAACACTTCGCAATGAATATTATATCTTATCATGAAACATAGATATGAGATGCAATATCGCGTTTTAAGAAGCATTTGAACTCTATTGCTACGATACCTAGACATCTGCAGACGCTATTTCCTAGCATAGAAGTGTCGCATTTACATTCATTTGAAGTGTGGACGAGGAATACAAAACACTTCGCAAATCATATTATATCTCACCATGAAACATAGAAATGAGATGCGATATCGCGTTTTAAGAAGCATTAGAAACCTATTACTACGATACGTAGAAATCTGCAAACGCTAGTTCCTTGCACGGAAGTGTCGCATTTACATTCATTTGAATCGTATACGAGGAATGCATAACACTTCGCAATGAATATTATATCTTATTATGAAACATAGATATGAGATGCAATATCTCGTTTTAAGAAGCATTTGAACTCTATTGCTACGATACCTAGACATCAGCAGTCGCTATTTCCTAGCAAAGAAGTGTCGCATTTACATTCATTTGAAGTGTAGACGAGGAATACGTGACACTTCGCAAATCATATATTATCTTACCATGAAACATAGAAATGTGATGCGATATCGCGTTTTAAGTAGCATTAGTAATCTATTGCTACGATACGTAGACATCTGCAAACGCCATTTCTTTGCAAGGAAGTGTCGCATTTACATTCATTTGAAGTGTAGACGAGGAATACATAACACTTCGCAAATCATATTATATCTTACCATGAAACATAGAAATGAGATGCGATATCGCGTTTTAAGAAGCATTAGAAATCTATTGCTACGATACGTAGAAATCTGCAAACGCTATTTCCTTGCATGGAAGTGTCGCATTTACATTCATTTGAAGTGTAGACGAGGAATACATAACACTTCGCAAATCATATTATATCTTACCATGAAACATTGAAATGAGATGCGGTATTGCGTTTTAAGAATCATAAGAACACTATTGCTACGATGCGTAGACATCTGCAAACGCTATTTCCTTGCAAGGAAGTGTCGCATTTACATTCATTTGAATCGTGTACGAGGAATGCATAACACTTCGCAATGAATATTATATCTTATCATGAAACATAGATATGAGATGCAATATCTCGTTTTAAGAAGCATTCGAACTCCATTGCTGCGATACCTAGACATCTGCAGACGCTATTTCTTTGCAAGGAAGTGTCGCATTTACATTCATTTGAAGTGTAGACGAGGAATTCATAACACTTCGCAAATCATATTATATCTTACCATGAAACATGGAAATGAGATGCGATATCGCGTTTTAAGAAGCATTAGAAATCTATTGCTACGATACGTAGGAATCTGCAAACGCTATTTCCTTGCATGGAAGTGCCGCATTTACATTCATTTGAAGTGTAGACGAGGAATGCATAACACTTCGCAAATCACATTATTTCTTGCCATGAAACATAGAAATGAGACTCGATATCGCATTTTAAGAATCATAAGAGCTCTATTGCTACGATACGTAGACATCTGCAAACGCTATTTCCTTGCAAGGAAGTGTCGCATATACACTCATTTGAATCGTATACGAGGAATGCATAACACTTCGCAATGAATATTATATCTTATCATGAGACATAGGTATGAGATGCAATATCTAGTTTTAAGATGCATTTGAACTCTATTGTTACGATACCTAGACATCTGCAGACGCTATTTCCTAGCAAGGAAGTGTCGCATTTACATTCATTTGAATCGTATACGAGGAATGCATAACACTTCGCAATGAATATTATATCTTATCAGGAAACATAGATATGAGATGCAATATCTAGTTTTAAGAAGCATTTGAACTTTATTACTACGATACCTAGACATCTGCAGACGCTATTTCCTAGCAAGGAAGTGTCGCATTTACATTCATTTGAAGTGTAGACGAGGAATACATGACACTTCGCAAATCATATTATATCTTACCATGAAACATAGAAATGAGATGCGATATCGGGTTTTAAGTATCATAAGAACTCCATTGCTACGATACGTAGACATCTGCAAACGCTATTTCCTGCCAAGGAAGTGTCGCATTTACATTCATTTGAATCGTAGACGAGGAATGCATAACACTTCTCAATGAATATTATATCTTATCATGAAACATAGATATGAGATGCAATATCGCGTTTTAAGAAGCACTAGAACTCTATTGCTACGATAGGTAGACATCTGCAAACGCTATTTCCTTGCAAGGAAGTGTCGCATTTACATTCATATGAAGTGTAGACGAGGAATACATGACACTTCGCAAATCATATTATATCTTACCATGAAACATAGAAGTGAGATGCGATATCGGGTTTTAGGTATCATAAGAACTCCATTGCTACGATACGTAGACATCTGCAAACGCTATTTCCTGGCAAGGAAGTGTCGCATTTACATTCATTTGAATCGTAGACGAGGAATGCATAACACTTCTCAATGAATATTATATCTTATCATGAAACATAGATATGAGATGCAATATCGCGTTTTAAGAAGCACTAGAACTCTATTGCTACGATAGGTAGACATCTGCAAACGCTATTTCCTTGAATGGAAGTGTCGCATTTACATTCATATGAAGTGTAGACGAGGAATACATGACACTTCGCAAATCATATTATATCTTACCATAAACCATAGAAATAAGATGCGATATCGCGTTTTAAGAATCATAAGAACTCTATTGCTGCGATACGTAGACATCTGCAGACGCTATTTCCTTGCAAGGAAGTGTCGCATTTACTTTCATTTGAAGTGTAGACGAGGAATACATGACACTTCGCAAATCATATTATATCTTACCATAAACCATAGAAATGAGATGCGATATCGCGTTTTAGAAATCATAAGAACTCTATTGCTACGATACGTAGACATCTGCAGACGCTATTTCCTAGCGAGGAAGTGTCGCATTCACATTCATTTGAAGTGTAGACGAGGAATACATAACAGTTCGCAAATCATATTATTTCTTACCATGAAACATAGAAATGAGATGCGATATCGCGTTTTAAGTATCGTAAGAACTCCATTGCTACGATACGTAGACATCTGCAAACGCTGTTTCCTTGCAAGGAAGTGTCGCATTTACATTCATATGAAGTGTAGACGAGGAATACATGACACTTCGCAAATCATATTATATCTTACCATGAAACATAGAAATGAGATTCGATATCGCGTTTTAAGAATCATAAGAACTCTATTGCTACGATACCTAGACATCTGCAAACGCTATTTCCTGGCAAGGAAGTGTCGCATTTACATTCATTTGAATCGTAGACGAGGAATGCATAACACTTCTCAATGAATATTATATCTTATCATGAAACATAGATATGAGATGCAATATCGCGTTTTAAGAATCATGAGAACTCTATTGCTACGATACGTAGACATCTGCAAACGCTATTTCTTTGCAAGGAGGAGTCGCATTTACATTCATTTGAAGTGTAGACGAGGAATACATAACACTTCGCTAATCATATTATATCTTACCATGAAACATAGAAATGAGATGCGATATCGCGTTTTAAGAAGCACTAGAACTCTATTGCTACGATAGGTAGACATCTGCAAACGCTATTTCCTTGCAAGGAAGTGTCGCATTTACATTCATATGAAGTGTAGACGAGGAATACATGACACTTCGCAAATCATATTATATCTTACCATAAACCATAGAAATAAGATGCGATATCGCGTTTTAAGAATCATAAGAACTCTATTGCTGCGATACGTAGACATCTGCAGACGCTATTTCCTTGCAAGGAAGTGTCGCATTTACTTTCATTTGAAGTGTAGACGAGGAATACATGACACTTCGCAAATCATATTATATCTTACCATAAACCATAGAAATGAGATGCGATATCGCGTTTTAGAAATCATAAGAACTCTATTGCTACGATACGTAGACATCTGCAGACGCTATTTCCTAGCGAGGAAGTGTCGCATTCACATTCATTTGAAGTGTAGACGAGGAATACATAACAGTTCGCAAATCATATTATTTCTTACCATGAAACATAGAAATGAGATGCGATATCGCGTTTTAAGTATCGTAAGAACTCCATTGCTACGATACGTAGACATCTGCAAACGCTGTTTCCTTGCAAGGAAGTGTCGCATTTACATTCATATGAAGTGTAGACGAGGAATACATGACACTTCGCAAATCATATTATATCTTACCATGAAACATAGAAATGAGATTCGATATCGCGTTTTAAGAATCATAAGAACTCTATTGCTACGATACCTAGACATCTGCAAACGCTATTTCCTGGCAAGGAAGTGTCGCATTTACATTCATTTGAATCGTAGACGAGGAATGCATAACACTTCTCAATGAATATTATATCTTATCATGAAACATAGATATGAGATGCAATATCGCGTTTTAAGAATCATGAGAACTCTATTGCTACGATACGTAGACATCTGCAAACGCTATTTCTTTGCAAGGAGGAGTCGCATTTACATTCATTTGAAGTGTAGACGAGGAATACATAACACTTCGCAAATCATATTATATCTTACCATGAAACATAGAAATGAGATGCGATATCGCGTTTTAAGAAGCACTAGAACTCTATTGCTACGATAGGTAGACATCTGCAAACGCTATTTCCTTGCAAGGAAGTGTCGCATTTACATTCATATGAAGTGTAGACGAGGAATACATGACACTTCGCAAATCATATTATATCTTACCATGAAACATAGAAATGAGATGCAATATCTCGTTTTAAGAAGCATTCGAACTCCATTGCTGCGGTACCTAGACATCTGCAGACGCTATTTCCTAGCAATGAAGTGTCGCATTTACATTCATTTGAAGTGTAGACGTGGAATGCATAAGAGTTCGCCAATCATATTATATCTTACCATGAAACATAGAAATGAGATGCGATATCGCGTTTTAAGTAGCATTAGTAATCTATTGCTACGATACGTAGACATCTGCAAACGCTATTTCTTTGCAAGGAAGTGTCGCATTTACATTCATTTGAAGTGTAGACGAGGAATTCATAACACTTCGCAAATCATATTATATCTTACCATGAAACATAGAAATGAGATGGGATATCGCGTTTTAAGAAGCATTAGAAATCTATTGCTACGATACGTAGACATCTGCAAACGCTATTTCCTTGCAAGGAAGTGTCGCATTTACATTCATTTGGATCGTGTACGAGGAATGCATAACACTTCGCAATGAATATTATATCTTATCATGAAACATAGATATGAGATGCAATATCTCGTTTTAAGAAGCATTCGAACTACATTGCTGCGATACCTAGACATCTGCAGACACTATTTCCTAGCAAAGAAGTGTCGCATTTACATTCATTTGAAGTGTAGACGTGGAATGCATAAGAGTTCGCCAATCATATTATATCTTACCATGAAACATAGAAATGAGATGCGATATCGCGTTTTAAGTAGCATTAGTAATCTATTGCTACTATACGTAGACATCTGCAAACGCTATTTCTTTGCAAGGAAGTGTCGCATTTACATTCATTTGAATCGTATACGAGGAATGCATAACACTTCGCAAATCATATTATATCTTACCATGAAACATAGAAATGAGATGCGATATCGCGTTTTAAGTAGCATTAGTAATCTATTGCTACGATACGTAGACATCTGCAAACGCTATTTCTTTGCAAGGAAGTGTCGCATTTACATTCATTTGAATCGTAGACGAGGAATGCATAACACTTCGCAATGAATATTATATCTTATCATGAAACATAGATATGAGATGCAATATCTCGTTTTGAGAAGCATTTGAACACTATTGCTTCGATACGTAGACATCTGCAAACTCTATTTAATTGCAAGGAAGTATCGCATTTACATTCGCTTGAAGTGTAGACGAGGAATACATGACACTTCGCAAATCATATTATATCTTACCATGAAACATAGAAATGGGATGCGATATCGCATTTTAAGAAGCATTAGAAATCTATTGCTACGATACGCAGACATCTGCAAACGCTATTTCTTTGCAAGGAAGTGTCGCATTTACATTCATTTGAATCGTATACGAGGAATGCATAACACTTCGCAATGAATATTATATCTTATCATGAAACATAGATATGAAATGCAATATCTAGTTTTAAGAAGCATTTGAACTCTATTGCTACGATACCTAGACATCTGCAGACGCTATTTCCTAGCAAGGAAGTGTCGCATTTACATTCATTTGAATCGTATACGAGGAATGCATAACACTTCGCAATGAGTATTATATCTTATCAGGAAACATAGATATGAGACGCAATATCTAGTTTTAAGAAGCATTTGAACTCTATTACTACGATACCTAGACATCTGCAGACGCTATTTCCTAGCAAGGAAGTGTCGCATTTACATTCATTTGAAGTGTAGACGAGGAATACATGACACTTCGCAAATCATATTATATCTTACCATGAAACATAGAAATGAGATACGATATCGGGTTTTAAGTATCATAAGAACTCCATTGCTACGATACGTAGACATCTGCAAACGCAATTTCCTTGCAAGGAAGTGTCGCATTTACATTCCTTTGAAGTGTAGACGAGGAATACATAACACTTCGCAAATCATATTATATCTTACCATAAAACATAGAAATGAGATGCGATATCGCGTTTTAAGAATCATAAGAACTCTATTGCTACGATACGTAGACATCTGCAAACGCTATTTCCTAGCGAGGAAGTGTCGCATTCACATTCATTTGAAGCGTAGACGAGGAATACATAACACTTCGCAAATCATATTATATCTTACCATGAAACATAGAGATAGGCTGCTATATCGCGTTTTAAGAATCATAAGAACTCCATTGCTACGATACGTAGACATCTGCAAACGCTATTTCCTGGCAAGGAAGTGTCGCATTTACATTCATTTGAATCGTAGATGAGGAATACATAACACTTCGCAAATCATATTATATCTTACCATGAAACATAGAAATGGGCTGCGATATCGCGTTTTAAGAATCATAAGAACTCTATTGCTACGATACGTAGACAACCGCAAACGCTATTTCCATGCAAGGTAGTGTCGCATTTACATTCATTTGAATCGTATACGAGGAATGCATAACACTTCGCAATGAATATTATATCTTATCATGAGACATAGATATGAGATGCAATATCTAGTTTTAAGAAGCATTTGAACTCCATTGTTACGATACATAGACATCTGCAGACGCTATTTCCTAGCAAGGAAGTGTCGCATTTACATTCATTTGAATCGTAGACGAGGAATGCATAACACTTCTCAATGAATATTATATCTTATCATGAAACATAGATATGAGATGCAATATCGCGTTTTAAGAAGCACTAGAACTCTATTGCTACGATAGGTAGACATCTGCAAACGCTATTTCCTTGCAAGGAAGTGTCGCATTTACATTCATATGAAGTGTAGACGAGGAATACATGACACTTCGCAAATCATATTATATCTTACCATGAAACATAGAAGTGAGATGCGATATCGGGTTTTAGGTATCATAAGAACTCCATTGCTACGATACGTAGACATCTGCAAACGCTATTTCCTGGCAAGGAAGTGTCGCATTTACATTCATTTGAATCGTAGACGAGGAATGCATAACACTTCTCAATGAATATTATATCTT
The DNA here is from genome assembly GCF_050948175.1 of Xylocopa sonorina. Taxonomy (NCBI): domain Eukaryota; kingdom Metazoa; phylum Arthropoda; class Insecta; order Hymenoptera; family Apidae; genus Xylocopa; species Xylocopa sonorina. The sequence goes on from NW_027490563.1 coordinate 79,131, forward strand.
ATCATGAAACATAGATATGAGATGCAATATCGCGTTTTAAGAAGCACTAGAACTCTATTGCTACGATAGGTAGACATCTGCAAACGCTATTTCCTTGAATGGAAGTGTCGCATTTACATTCATATGAAGTGTAGACGAGGAATACATGACACTTCGCAAATCATATTATATCTTACCATAAACCATAGAAATAAGATGCGATATCGCGTTTTAAGAATCATAAGAACTCTATTGCTGCGATACGTAGACATCTGCAGACGCTATTTCCTTGCAAGGAAGTGTCGCATTTACTTTCATTTGAAGTGTAGACGAGGAATACATGACACTTCGCAAATCATATTATATCTTACCATAAACCATAGAAATGAGATGCGATATCGCGTTTTAGAAATCATAAGAACTCTATTGCTACGATACGTAGACATCTGCAGACGCTATTTCCTAGCGAGGAAGTGTCGCATTCACATTCATTTGAAGTGTAGACGAGGAATACATAACAGTTCGCAAATCATATTATTTCTTACCATGAAACATAGAAATGGGATGCGATATCGCGTTTTAAGTATCGTAAGAACTCCATTGCTACGATACGTAGACATCTGCAAACGCTGTTTCCTTGCAAGGAAGTGTCGCATTTACATTCATATGAAGTGTAGACGAGGAATACATGACACTTCGCAAATCATATTATATCTTACCATGAAACATAGAAATGAGATTCGATATCGCGTTTTAAGAATCATAAGAACTCTATTGCTACGATACGTAGACATCTGCAAGCGCTATTTCTTTGCAAGGAGGAGTCGCATTTACATTCATTTGAAGTGTAGACGAGGAATACATAACACTTCGCAAATCATATTATATCTTATCATGAAACAAAAATATGAAATGCAATATCTCGTTTTAAGAAGCATTTGAACTCTATTGCTACGATACCTAGACATCTGCAAACGCTATTTCCTGGCAAGGAAGTGTCGCATTTACATTCATTTGAATCGTAGACGAGGAATGCATAACACTTCTCAATGAATATTATATCTTATCATGAAACATAGATATGAGATGCAATATCGCGTTTTAAGAATCATGAGAACTCTATTGCTACGATACGTAGACATCTGCAAACGCTATTTCTTTGCAAGGAGGAGTCGCATTTACATTCATTTGAAGTGTAGACGAGGAATACATAACACTTCGCAAATCATATTATATCTTACCATGAAACATAGAAATGAGATGCGATATCGCGTTTTAAGAAGCACTAGAACTCTATTGCTACGATAGGTAGACATCTGCAAACGCTATTTCCTTGCAAGGAAGTGTCGCATTTAAATTCATATGAAGTGTAGACGAGGAATACATGACACTTCGCAAATCATATTATATCTTACCATGAAACATAGAAATGAGATGCAATATCTCGTTTTAAGAAGCATTCGAACTCCATTGCTGCGATACCTAGACATCTGCAGACGCTATTTCCTAGCAAAGAAGTGTCGCATTTACATTCATTTGAAGTGTAGACGTGGAATGCATAAGAGTTCGCCAATCATATTATATCTTACCATGAAACATAGAAATGAGATGCGATATCGCGTTTTAAGTAGCATTAGTAATCTATTGCTACGATACGTAGACATCTGCAAACGCTATTTCTTTGCAAGGAAGTGTCGCATTTACATTCATTTGAAGTGTAGACGAGGAATTCATAACACTTCGCAAATCATATTATATCTTACCATGAAACATAGAAATGAGATGCGATATCGCGTTTTAAGAAGCATTAGAAATCTATTGCTACGATACGTAGACATCTGCAAACGCTATTTCCTTGCAAGGAAGTGTCGCATTTACATTCATTTGAATCGTGTACGAGGAATGCATAACACTTCGCAATGAATATTATATCTTATCATGAAACATAGATATGAGATGCAATATCTCGTTTTAAGAAGCATTCGAACTACATTGCTGCGATACCTAGACATCTGCAGACACTATTTCCTAGCAAAGAAGTGTCGCATTTACATTCATTTGAAGTGTAGACGTGGAATGCATAAGAGTTCGCCAATCATATTATATCTTACCATGAAACATAGAAATGAGATGCGATATCGCGTTTTAAGTAGCATTAGTAATCTATTGCTACGATACGTAGACATCTGCAAACGCTATTTCTTTGCAAGGAAGTGTCGCATTTACATTCATTTGAATCGTATACGAGGAATGCATAACACTTCGCAAATCATATTATATCTTACCATGAAACATAGAAATGAGATGCGATATCGCGTTTTAAGTAGCATTAGTAATCTATTGCTACGATACGTAGACATCTGCAAACGCTATTTCTTTGCAAGGAAGTGTCGCATTTACATTCATTTGAAGTGTAGACGAGGAATACATAACACTTCGCAAATCATATTATATCTCACCATGAAACATAGAAATGAGATGCGATATCGCGTTTTAAGAAGCATTAGAAACCTATTACTACGATACGTAGAAATCTGCAAACGCTATTTCCTTGCATGGAAGTGTCGCATTTACATTCATTTGAATCGTATACGAGGAATGCATAACACTTCGCAAATCATATTATATCTTACCATGAAACATAGAAATGAGATGCGTTATCGCGTTTTAAGAAGCATTAGAAATCTATTGCTACGATACGTAGACATCTGCAAACGCTATTTCTTTGCAAGGAAGTGTCGCATTTACATTCATTTGAAGTGTAGACGAGGAATACAAAACACTTCGCAAATCATATTATATCTTACCATGAAACAAAGAAATGAGATGCGATATCGCGTTTTATGAAGCATTAGAACCCTATTGCTACGATAGGTAGACATCTGCAAACGCAATTTCCTTGCAAGGAAGTGTCGCATTTACATTCCTTTGAAGTGTAGACGAGGAATACATAACACTTCGCAAATCATATTATATCTTACCATAAAACATAGAAATGAGATGCGATATCGCGTTTTAAGAATCATAAGAACTCTATTGCTACGATACGTAGACATCTGCAAACGCTATTTCCTAGCGAGGAAGTGTCGCATTCACATTCATTTGAAGCGTAGACGAGGAATACATAACACTTCGCAAATCATATTATATCTTACCATGAAACATAGAAATAGGCTGCTATATCGCGTTTTAAGAATCATAAGAACTCCATTGCTACGATACGTAGACATCTGCAAACGCTATTTCCTGGCAAGGAAGTGTCGCATTTACATTCATTTGAATCGTAGACGAGGAATACATAACACTTCGCAAATCATATTATATCTTACCATGAAACATAGAAATGGGCTGCGATATCGCGTTTTAAGAATCATAAGAACTCTATTGCTACGATACGTAGACAACCGCAAACGCTATTTCCATGCAAGGTAGTGTCGCATTTACATTCATTTGAATCGTATACGAGGAATGCATAACACTTCGCAATGAATATTATATCTTATCATGAGACATAGATATGAGATGCAATATCTAGTTTTAAGAAGCATTTGAACTCCATTGTTACGATACATAGACATCTGCAGACGCTATTTCCTAGCAAGGAAGTGTCGCATTTACATTCATTTGAATCGTAGACGAGGAATGCATAACACTTCTCAATGAATATTATATCTTATCATGAAACATAGATATGAGATGCAATATCGCGTTTTAAGAAGCACTAGAACTCTATTGCTACAATAGGTAGACATCTGCAAACGCTATTTCCTTGCAAGGAAGTGTCGCATTTACATTCATATGAAGTGTAGACGAGGAATACATGACACTTCGCAAATCATATTATATCTTACCATGAAACATAGAAGTGAGATGCGATATCGGGTTTTAGGTATCATAAGAACTCCATTGCTACGGTACGTAGACATCTGCAAACGCTATTTCCTGGCAAGGAAGTGTCGCATTTACATTCATTTGAATCGTAGACGAGGAATGCATAACACTTCTCAATGAATATTATATCTTATCATGAAACATAGATATGAGATGCAATATCGCGTTTTAAGAAGCACTAGAACACTATTGCTACGATAGGTAGACATCTGCAAACGCTATTTCCTTGAATGGAAGTGTCGCATTTACATTCATATGAAGTGTAGACGAGGAATACATGACACTTCGCAAATCATATTATATCTTACCATAAACCATAGAAATAAGATGCGATATCGCGTTTTAAGAATCATAAGAACTCTATTGCTGCGATACGTAGACATCTGCAGACGCTATTTCCTTGCAAGGAAGTGTCGCATTTACTTTCATTTGAAGTGTAGACGAGGAATACATAACAGTTCGCAAATCATATTATTTCTTACCATGAAACATAGAAATGGGATGCGATATCGCGTTTTAAGTATCGTAAGAACTCCATTGCTACGATACGTAGACATCTGCAAACGCTGTTTCCTTGCAAGGAAGTGTCGCATTTACATTCATATGAAGTGTAGACGAGGAATACATAACACTTCGCAAATCATATTATATCTTACCATGAAACATAGAAATGAGATTCGATATCGCGTTTTAAGAATCATAAGAACTCTATTGCTACGATACGTAGACATCTGCAAGCGCTATTTCTTTGCAAGGAGGAGTCGCATTTACATTCATTTGAAGTGTAGACGAGGAATACATAACACTTCGCAAATCATATTATATCTTATCATGAAACAAAAATATGAAATGCAATATCTCGTTTTAAGAAGCATTTGAACTCTATTGCTACGATACCTAGACATCTGCAAACGCTATTTCCTGGCAAGGAAGTGTCGCATTTACATTCATTTGAATCGTAGACGAGGAATGCATAACACTTCTCAATGAATATTATATCTTATCATGAAACATAGATATGAGATGCAATATCGCGTTTTAAGAATCATGAGAACTCTATTGCTACGATACGTAGACATCTGCAAACGCTATTTCTTTGCAAGGAGGAGTCGCATTTACATTCATTTGAAGTGTAGACGAGGAATACATAACACTTCGCAAAACATATTATATCTTACCATGAAACATAGAAATGAGATGCGATATCGCGTTTTAAGAAGCACTAGAACTCTATTGCTACGATAGGTAGACATCTGCAAACGCTATTTCCTTGCAAGGAAGTGTCGCATTTACATTCATATGAAGTGTAGACGAGGAATACATGACACTTCGCAAATCATATTATATCTTACCATGAAACATAGAAATGAGATGCAATATCTCGTTTTAAGAAGCATTCGAACTCCATTGCTGCGATACCTAGACATCTGCAGACGCTATTTCCTAGCAAAGAAGTGTCGCATTTACATTCATTTGAAGTGTAGACGTGGAATGCATAAGAGTTCGCCAATCATATTATATCTTACCATGAAACATAGAAATGAGATGCGATATCGCGTTTTAAGTAGCATTAGTAATCTATTGCTACGATACGTAGACATCTGCAAACGCTATTTCTTTGCAAGGAAGTGTCGCATTTACATTCATTTGAAGTGTAGACGAGGAATTCATAACACTTCGCAAATCATATTATATCTTACCATGAAACATAGAAATGAGATGCGATATCGCGTTTTAAGAAGCATTAGAAATCTATTGCTACGATACGTAGACATCTGCAAACGCTATTTCCTTGCAAGGAAGTGTCGCATTTACATTCATTTGAATCGTGTACGAGGAATGCATAACACTTCGCAATGAATATTATATCTTATCATGAAACATAGATATGAGATGCAATATCTCGTTTTAAGAAGCATTCGAACTACATTGCTGCGATACCTAGACATCTGCAGACACTATTTCCTAGCAAAGAAGTGTCGCATTTACATTCATTTGAAGTGTAGACGTGGAATGCATAAGAGTTCGCCAATCATATTATATCTTACCATGAAACATAGAAACGAGATGCGATATCGCGTTTTAAGTAGCATTAGTAATCTATTGCTACGATACGTAGACATCTGCAAACGCTATTTCTTTGCAAGGAAGTGTCGCATTTACATTCATTTGAATCGTATACGAGGAATGCATAACACTTCGCAAATCATATTATATCTTACCATGAAACATAGAAATGAGATGCGATATCGCGTTTTAAGTAGCATTAGTAATCTATTGCTACGATACGTAGACATCTGCAAACGCTATTTCTTTGCAAGGAAGTGTCGCATTTACATTCATTTGAAGTGTAGACGAGGAATACATAACACTTCGCAAATCATATTATATCTCACCATGAAACATAGAAATGAGATGCGATATCGCGTTTTAAGAAGCATTAGAAACCTATTACTACGATACGTAGAAATCTGCAAACGCTATTTCCTTGCATGGAAGTGTCGCATTTACATTCATTTGAATCGTATACGAGGAATGCATAACACTTCGCAATGAATATTATATCTTATCATGAAACATAGATATGAGATGCAATATCTCGTTTTAAGACGCATTTGAACTCTATTGCTACGATACCTAGACATCTGCAGACGCTATTTCCTAGCAAGGAAGTGTCGCATTTACATTCATTTGAAGTGTAGACGTGGAATGCATAAGAGTTCGCCAATCATATTATATCTTACCATGAAACATAGAAATGAGATGCGATATCGCGTTTTAAGTAGCATTAGTAATCTATTGCTACGATACGTAGACATCTGCAAACGCTATTTCTTTGCAAGGAAGTGTCGCATTTACATTCATTTGAATCGTAGACGAGGAATGCATAACACTTCGCAATGAATATTATATCTTATCATGAAACATAGATATGAGATGCAATATCTCGTTTTAAGAAGCATTTGAACACTATTGCTTCGATACGTAGACATCTGCAAACTCTATTTAATTGCAAGGAAGTATCGCATTTACATTCGCTTGAAGTGTAGACGGGGAATACATGACACTTCGCAAATCATATTATATCTTACCATGAAACATAGAAATGGGATGCGATATCGCATTTTAAGAAGCATTAGAAATCTATTGCTACAATACGCAGACATCTGCAAACGCTATTTCTTTGCAAGGAAGTGTCGCATTTACATTCATTTGAATCGTATACGAGGAATGCATAACACTTCGCAATGAATATTATATCTTATCATGAAACATAGATATGAAATGCAATATCTAGTTTTAAGAAGCATTTGAACTCTATTGCTACGATACCTAGACATCTGCAGACGCTATTTCCTAGCAAGGAAGTGTCGCATTTACATTCATTTGAATCGTATACGAGGAATGCATAACACTTCGCAATGAGTATTATATCTTATCAGGAAACATAGATATGAGACGCAATATCTAGTTTTAAGAAGCATTTGAACTCTATTACTACGATACCTAGACATCTGCAGACGCTATTTCCTAGCAAGGAAGTGTCGCATTTACATTCATTTGAAGTGTAGACGAGGAATACATGACACTTCGCAAATCATATTATATCTTACCATGAAACATAGAAATGAGATACGATATCGGGTTTTAAGTATCATAAGAACTCCATTGCTACGATACGTAGACATCTGCAAACGCTATTTCCTGGCAAGGAAGTGTCGCATTTACATTCATTTGAATCGTTGACGAGGAATGCATAACACTTCTCAATGAATATTATATCTTATCATGAAACATAGATATGAGATGCAATATCGCGTTTTAAGAAGCACTAAAACTCTATTGCTACGATAGGTAGACATCTGCAAACGCTATTTCCTTGCAAGGAAGTGTCGCATTTGCATTCATTTGAATCGTATACGAGGAATGCATAACACTTCGCAATGAATATTATATCTTATCATGAAACATAGATATGAGATGCAATATCTCGTTTTAAGAAGCATTTGAACTCCATTGTTACGATACATAGACATCTGCAGACGCTATTTCCTAGCAAGGAAGTGTCGCATTTACATTCATTTGAATCGTAGACGAGGAATGCATAACACTTCGCAATGAATATTATATCTTATCATGAAACATAGATATGAGATGCAATATCTCGTTTTAAGACGCATTTGAACTCTATTGCTACGATACCTTGACATCTGCAGACGCTATTTCCTAGCAAAGAAGTGACGCATTTACATTCATTTGAAGTGTAGACGAGGAATACATGACACTTCGCAAATCATATTATATCTTACCATGAAACATAGAAATGAGATGCGATATTACGTTTTAAGAATCATAAGAACTCTATTTCTACGATGCGTAGACATCTGCAAACGCTATTTCCTTGCAAGGAAGTGTCGCATTTACATTCATTTGAATCGTATACGAGGAATACATAACACTTCGCAAATCATATTATATCTTACCATGAAACATAGAAATGAGATGCGTTATCGCGTTTTAAGAAGCATTAGAAATCTATTGCTACGATACGTAGACATCTGCAAACGCTATTTCTTTGCAAGGAAGTGTCGCATTTACATTCATTTGAAGTGTAGACGAGGAATACAAAACACTTCGCAAATCATATTATATCTTACCATGAAACAAAGAAATGAGATGCGATATCGCGTTTTATGAAGCATTAGAACCCTATTGCTACGATAGGTAGACATCTGCAAACGCAATTTCCTTGCAAGGTAGTGTCGCATTTACATTCCTTTGAAGTGTAGACGAGGAATACATAACACTTCGCAAATCATATTATATCTTACCATAAAACATAGAAATGAGATGCGATATCGCGTTTTAAGAATCATAAGAACTCTATTGCTACGATACGTAGACAACCGCAAACGCTATTTCCATGCAAGGTAGTGTCGCATTTACATTCATTTGAATCGTATACGAGGAATGCATAACACTTCGCAATGAATATTATATCTTATCATGAGACATAGATATGAGATGCAATATCTAGTTTTAAGAAGCATTTGAACTCCATTGTTACGATACATAGACATCTGCAGACGCTATTTCCTAGCAAGGAAGTGTCGCATTTACATTCATTTGAATCGTAGACGAGGAATGCATAACACTTCTCAATGAATATTATATCTTATCATGAAACATAGATATGAGATGCAATATCGCGTTTTAAGAAGCACTAGAACTCTATTGCTACGATAGGTAGACATCTGCAAACGCTATTTCCTTGCAAGGAAGTGTCGCATTTACATTCATATGAACTGTAGACGAGGAATACATGACACTTCGCAAAACATATTATATCTTACCATGAAACATAGAAGAGAGATGCGATATCGGGTTTTAGGTATCATAAGAACTCCATTGCTACGATACGTAGACATCTGCAAACGCTATTTCCTGGCAAGGAAGTGTCGCATTTACATTCATTTGAATCGTAGACGAGGAATGCATAACACTTCTCAATGAATATTATATCTTATCATGAAACATAGATATGAGATGCTATATCGCGTTTTAGAAATCATAAGAACTCTATTGCTACGATACGTAGACATCTGCAGACGCTATTTCCTAGCGAGGAAGTGTCGCATTCACATTCATTTGAAGTGTAGACGAGGAATACATAACAGTTCGCAAATCATATTATTTCTTACCATGAAACATAGAAATGAGATGCGATATCGCGTTTTAAGTATCGTAAGAACTCCATTGCTACAATACGTAGACATCTGCAAACGCTGTTTCCTTGCAAGGAAGTGTCGCATTTACATTCATATGAAGTGTAGACGAGGAATACATGACACTTCGCAAATCATATTATATCTTACCATAAACCATAAAAATAAGATGCGATATCGCGTTTTAAGAATCATAAGAACTCTATTGCTGCGATACGTAGACATCTGCAGACGCTATTTCCTTGCAAGGAAGTGTCGCATTTACATTCATTTGAAGTGTAGACGAGGAATACATAACACTTCGCAATGAATATTATATCTTATCATGAAACAAAAATATGAAATGCAATATCTCGTTTTAAGAAGCATTTGAACTCTATTGCTACGATACCTAGACATCTGCAAACGCTATTTCCTGGCAAGGAAGTGTCGCATTTACATTCATTTGAATCGTAGACGAGGAATGCATAACACTTCTCAATGAATATTATATCTTATCATGAAACATAGATATGAGATGCAATATCGCGTTTTAAGAAGCACTAGAACTCTATTGCTACGATAGGTAGACATCTGCAAACGCTATTTCCTTTCAAGGAAGTGTCGCATTTACATTCATTTGAATCGTATACGAGGAATGCATAACACTTCGCAAATCATATTATATCTTACAATGAAACATAGAAATGAGATGCGGTATTGCGTTTTAAGAATCATAAGAACTCTATTGCTACGATGCGTAGACATCTGCAAACGCTATTTCCTTGCAAGGAAGTGTCGCATTTACATTCATTTGAATCGTATACGAGGAATGCATAACACTTCGCAATGAATATTATATCTTATTATGAAACATAGATATGAGATGCAATATCTCGTTTTAAGAAGCATTTGAACTCTATTGCTACGATACCTAGACATCTGCAGTCGCTATTTCCTAGCAAAGAAGTGTCGCATTTACATTCATTTGAAGTGTAGACGAGGAATACGTGACACTTCGCAAATCATATAATATCTTACCATGAAACATAGAAATGTGATGCGATATCGCGTTTTAAGTAGCATTAGTAATCTATTGCTACGATACGTAGACATCTGCAAACGCTATTTCTTTGCAAGGAAGTGTCGCATTTACATTCATTTGAAGTGTAGACGAGGAATACATAACACTTCGCAAATCATATTATATCTTACCATGAAACATAGAAATGAGATGCGATATCGCGTTTTAAGAAGCATTAGAAATCTATTGCTACGATACGTAGAAATCTGCAAACGCTATTTCCTTGCATGGAAGTGTCACATTTACATTCATTTGAAGTGTAGACGAGGAATACATAACACTTCGCAAATCATATTATATCTTACCATGAAACATTGAAATGAGATGCGGTATTGCGTTTTAAGAATCATAAGAACACTATTGCTACGATGCGTAGACATCTGCAAACGCTATTTCCTTGCAAGGAAGTGTCGCATTTACATTCATTTGAATCGTGTACGAGGAATGCATAACACTTCGCAATGAATATTATATCTTATCATGAAACATAGATATGAGATGCAATATCTCGTTTTAAGAAGCATTTGAACTCTATTGCTGCGATACCTAGAAATCTGCAGACGCTATTTCCTAGCAAAGAAGTGTCGCATTTACATTCATTTGAAGTGTAGACGAGGAATACATAAGAGTTCGCCAATCATATTATATCTTACCATGAAACATAGAAATGAGATGCGATATCGCGTTTTAAGTAGCATTAGTAATCTATTGCTACGATACGTAGACATCTGCAAACGCTATTTCTTTGCAAGGAAGTGTCGCATTTACATTCATTTGAAGTGTAGACGAGGAATTCATAACACTTGGCAAATCATATTATATCTTACCATGAAACATAGAAATGAGATGCGATATCGCGTTTTAAGAAGCATTAGAAACCTATTACTACGATACGTAGACATCTGCAAACGCTATTTCCTTGCATGGAAGTGTCGCATTTACATTCATTTGAATCGTATACGAGGAATGCATAACACTTCGCAATGAATATTATATCTTATCATGAAACATAGATATGAGATGCAATATCTAGTTTTAAGACGCATTTGAACTCTATTGCTACGATACCTAGACATCTGCAGACGCTATTTCCTAGCAAGGAAGTGTCGCATTTACATTCATTTGAATCGTATACGAGGAATACATAACACTTCGCAAATCATATTATATCTTACCATGAAACATAGAAATGAGATGCGATATCGCGTTTTAAGAAGCATTAGAAATCTATTGCTACGATACGTAGACATCTGCAAACGCTATTTCTTTGCAAGGAAGTGTCGCATTTACATTCATTTGAAGTGTGGACGAGGAATACAAAACACTTCGCAAATCATATTATATCTTACCATGAAACAAAGAAATGAATTGCTATATCGCGTTTTAAGAAGCATTAGAACCCTATTGCTACGATAGGTAGACATCTGCAAACGCTATTTCCTTGCAAGGAAGTGTTGCATTTACATTCGTTTGAAGTGTAGACGAGGAATACAAAACACTTCGCAAATCACATTATATCTTACCATGAAACATAGAAATGAGATGCGATATCGCGTTTTAAGTAGCATTAGTAATCTATTGCTACGATACGTAGACATCTGCCAACGCTATTTCTTTGCAAGGAAGTGTCGCATTTACATTCATTTGAAGTGTGGACGAGGAATACAAAGCACTTCGCAAATCATATTATATCTCACCATGAAACATAGAAATGAGATGCGATATCGCGTTTTAAGTAGCATTAGTAATCTATTGCTACGATACGTAGACATCTGCAAACGCTATTTCTTTGCAAGGAAGTGTCGCATTTACATTCATTTGAATCGTATACGAGGAATGCATAACACTTCGCAATGAATATTATATCTTATTATGAAACATAGATATGAGATGCAATATCTCGTTTTAAGAAGCATTTGAACTCTATTGCTACGATACCTAGACATCTGCAGTCGCTATTTCCTAGCAAAGAAGTGTCGCATTTACATTCATTTGAAGTGTAGACGAGGAATACGTGACACTTCGCAAATCATATATTATCTTACCATGAAACATAGAAATGTGATGCGATATCGCGTTTTAAGTAGCATTAGTAATCTATTGCTACGATACGTAGACATCTGCAAACGCTATTTCCTTGCAAGGAAGTGTCGCATTTACATTCATTTGAAGTGTAGACGAGGAATACATAACACTTCGCAAATCATATTATATCTTACCATGAAACATAGAAATGAGATGCGATATCGCGTTTTAAGAAGCATTAGAAATCTATTGCTACGATACGTAGAAATCTGCAAACGCTATTTCCTTGCATGGAAGTGTCGCATTTACATTCATTTGAAGTGTAGACGAGGAATACATAACACTTCGCAAATCATATTATATCTTACCATGAAACATTGAAATGAGATGCGGTATTGCGTTTTAAGAATCATAAGAACACTATTGCTACGATGCGTAGACATCTGCAAACGCTATTTCCTTGCAAGGAAGTGTCGCATTTACATTCATTTGAATCGTGTACGAGGAATGCATAACACTTCGCAATGAATATTATATCTTATCATGAAACATAGATATGAGATGCAATATCTCGTTTTAAGAAGCATTCGAACTCCATTGCTGCGATACCTAGACATCTGCAGACGCTATTTCCTAGCAAAGAAGTGTCGCATTTACATTCATTTGAAGTGTAGACGTGGAATGCATAAGAGTTCGCCAATCATATTATATCTTACCATGAAACATAGAAATGAGATGCGATATCGCGTTTTAAGAAGCATTAGAACTCTATTGCTACGACAGGTTGACATCTGCAAACGCTATTTCCTTGCAAGGAAGTGTCGCCTTTACATTCATTTGAAGTGTAGACGAGGAATAAATAACAATTCGCAAATCATATTATATCTTAGCATGAAACATAGAAATGAGATGCGATATCGCGTTTTAAGAAGCATTAGAACGCTATTGCTACGACAGGTTGACATCTGCAAACGCTATTTCCTTGCAAGGAAGTGTCGCCTTTACATTCATTTGAAGTGTAGACGAGGAATACATGACACTTCGCAAATCATATTATATCTTACCATGAAACATAGAAATGAGATGCGGTATTGCGTTTTAAGAATCATAAGAACTCTATTGCTACGATGCGTAGACATCTGCAAACGCTATTTCCTTGCAAGGAAGCGTCGCATTTACATTCATTTGAATCGTATACGAGGAATGCATAACACTTCGCAATGAATATTATATCTTATCATGAAACATAGATATGAGATGCAATATCTCGTTTTAAGACGCATTCGAACTCCATTGCTGCGATACCTAGACATCTGCAGACGCTATTTCCTAGCAAAGAAGTGTCGCATTTACATTAATTTGAAGTGTAGACGTGGAATGCATAAGAGTTCGCCAATCATATTATATCTTACCATGAAACATAGAAATGAGATGCGATATCGCGTTTTAAGTAGCATTAGTAATCTATTGCTACGATACGTAGACATCTGCAAACGCTATTTCTTTGCAAGGAAGTGTCGCATTTACATTCATTTGAAGTGTAGACGAGGAATTCATAACACTTCGCAAATCATATTATATCTTACCATGAAACATAGAAATGAGATGCGATATCGCGTTTTAAGAAGCATTAGAAATATATTGCTACGATACATAGGAATCTGCAAACGCTATTTCCTTGCATGGAAGTGTCGCATTTACATTCATTTGAAGTGTAGACGAGAAATACATAACACTTCGCAAATCATATTATATCTTAGCATGAAACATAGAAATGAGATGCGATATCGCGTTTTAAGAAGCATTAGAACTCTATTGCTACGACAGGTTGACATCTGCAAACGCTATTTCCTTGCAAGGAAGTGTCGCCTTTACATTCATTTGAAGTGTAGACGAGGAATAAATAACAATTCGCAAATCATATTATATCTTAGCATGAAACATAGAAATGAGATGCGATATCGCGTTTAAAGAAGCATTAGAACTCTATTGCTACGACAGGTTGACATCTGCAAACGCTATTTCCTTGCAAGGAAGTGTCGCCTTTACATTCATTTGAAGTGTAGACGAGGAATAAATAACAATTCGCAAATCATATTATATCTTAGCATGAAACATAGAAATGAGATGCGATATCGCGTTTAAGAAGAATTAGAACTCTATTGCTACGACAGGTTGACATCTGCAAACGCTATTTCCTTGCAAGGAAGTGTCGCCTTTACATTCATTTGAAGTGTAGACGAGGAATACATGACACCTCGCAAATCATATTATATCTTACCATGAAACATAGAAATGTGATGCGGTATTGCGTTTTAAGAATCATAAGAACTCTATTGCTACGATGCGTAGACATCTGCAAACGCTATTTCCTTGCAAGGAAGCGTCGCATTTACATTCATTTGAATCGTATACGAGGAATGCATAACACTTCGCAATGAATATTATATCTTACCATGAAACATAGAAATGGGATGCGATATCGCGTTTTAAGAAGCATTAGAAATCTATTGCTACGATACGTAGACATCTGCAAACGCTATTTCCTTGCTAGGAAGTGTCGCATTTACATTCATTTGAAGTGTAGACGAGGAATACATGACACTTCGCAAATCATATTATATCTTACCATGAAACATAGAAATGAGATGCGATATCGCGTTTTAAGAAGCATTAGATATCTATTGCTACGATACGTAGACATCTGCAAACGCTATTTCTTTGCAAGGAAGTGTCGCATTTACATTGATTTGAAGTGCAGACGAGGAATACATAACACTTCGCAAATCATATTATATCTTACCATGAAACATAGAAATGAGATGCGATATCGCGTTTTAAGTAGCATTAGAAATCTATAGCTACGATACCTAGACATCTGCAGGCGCTATTTCCTAGCAAGGAAGTGTCGCATTTACATTCATTTGAAGTGTAGACGAGGAATACATAACACTTCGCAAATCATATTATATCTTACCATGAAACATAGAAATGAGATGCGATATCGCGTTTTAAGAAGCATTAGATATCTATTGCTACGATACGTAGACATCTGCAAACGCTATTTCTTTGCAAGGAAGTGTCGCATTTACATTGATTTGAAGTGCAGACGAGGAATACATAACACATCGCAAATCATATTATTTCTTACCATGAAACATAGAAATGAGTTGCGATATCGTGTTTTAAGAATCATAAGAACTCTATTGCTACGATAGGTAGACATCTGCAAACGCTATTTCCTAGCAAGGAAGAGTCGCTTTTACATTCATTTGAAGTGTAGACGAGGAATACATAACACTTCGCAAATCATATTATATCTTACCATGAAACATAGAAATGAGATGCGATATCGCGTTTTAAGTAGCATTAGAAATCTATAGCTACGATACCTAGACATCTGCAGGCGCTATTTCCTAGCAAGGAAGTGTCGCATTTACATTCATTTGAAGTGTAGACGAGGAATACATAACACTTCGCAAATCATATTATATCTTACCATGAAACATAGAAATGAGATGCGATATCGCGTTTTAAGAAGCATTAGATATCTATTGCTACGATACGTAGACATCTGCAAACGCTATTTCTTTGCAAGGAAGTGTCGCATTTACATTGATTTGAAGTGCAGACGAGGAATACATAACACATCGCAAATCATATTATTTCTTACCATGAAACATAGAAATGGGATGCGATATCGCGTTTTAAGAAGCATTAGAAATCTATTGCTACGATACGTAGACATCTGCAAACGCTATTTCCTTGCTAGGAAGTGTCGCATTTACATTCATTTGAAGTGTAGACGAGGAATACATGACACTTCGCAAATCATATTATATCTTACCATGAAACATAGAAATGAGATGCGATATCGCGTTTTAAGAAGCATTAGATATCTATTGCTACGATACGTAGACATCTGCAAACGCTATTTCTTTGCAAGGAAGTGTCGCATTTACATTGATTTGAAGTGCAGACGAGGAATACATAACACTTCGCAAATCATATTATATCTTACCATGAAACATAGAAATGAGATGCGATATCGCGTTTTAAGTAGCATTAGAAATCTATAGCTACGATACCTAGACATCTGCAGGCGCTATTTCCTAGCAAGGAAGTGTCGCATTTACATTCATTTGAAGTGTAGACGAGGAATACATAACACTTCGCAAATCATATTATATCTTACCATGAAACATAGAAATGAGATGCGATATCGCGTTTTAAGAAGCATTAGATATCTATTGCTACGATACGTAGACATCTGCAAACGCTATTTCTTTGCAAGGAAGTGTCGCATTTACATTGATTTGAAGTGCAGACGAGGAATACATAACACATCGCAAATCATATTATTTCTTACCATGAAACATAGAAATGAGTTGCGATATCGTGTTTTAAGAATCATAAGAACTCTATTGCTACGATAGGTAGACATCTGCAAACGCTATTTCCTAGCAAGGAAGAGTCGCTTTTACATTCATTTGAAGTGTAGACGAGGAATACATAACACTTCGCAAATCATATTATATCTTACCATGAAACATAGAAATGAGATGCGATATCGCGTTTTAAGAAGCATTAGAACTCTATTGCTACGATAGGTAGACATCTGCAAACGCTATTTCCTTGCAAGGAAGTGTCGCATTTACATTCATTTGAATCGTAGACGAGGAATGCATAACACTTCGCAAATCACATTATATCTTGCCATGAAACATAGAAATGAGATTCGATATCGCGTTTTAAGAATCATAAGAACTCTATTGCTACGATACGTAGACATCTGCAAACGCTATTTCTTTGCAAGGAGGAGTCGCATTTACATTCATTTGAAGTGTAGACGAGGAATACATAACACTTCGCAAATCATATTATATCTTACCATGAAACATAGAAATGAGATGCGATATCGCGTTTTAAGTAGCATTAGAAATCTATAGCTACGATACCTAGACATCTGCAGGCGCTATTTCCTAGCAAGGAAGTGTCGCATTTACATTCATTTGAAGTGTAGACGAGGAATACATAACACTTCGCAAATCATATTATATCTTACCATGAAACATAGAAATGAGATGCGATATCGCGTTTTAAGAAGCATTAGATATCTATTGCTACGATACGTAGACATCTGCAAACGCTATTTCTTTGCAAGGAAGTGTCGCATTTACATTGATTTGAAGTGCAGACGAGGAATACATAACACATCGCAAATCATATTATTTCTTACCATGAAACATAGAAATGAGTTGCGATATCGTGTTTTAAGAATCATAAGAACTCTATTGCTACGATAGGTAGACATCTGCAAACGCTATTTCCTAGCAAGGAAGAGTCGCTTTTACATTCATTTGAAGTGTAGACGAGGAATACATAACACTTCGCAAATCATATTATATCTTACCATGAAACATAGAAATGAGATGCGATATCGCGTTTTAAGAAGCATTAGAACTCTATTGCTACGATAGGTAGACATCTGCAAACGCTATTTCCTTGCAAGGAAGTGTCGCATTTACATTCATTTGAATCGTAGACGAGGAATGCATAACACTTCGCAAATCACATTATATCTTGCCATGAAACATAGAAATGAGATTCGATATCGCGTTTTAAGAATCATAAGAACTCTATTGCTACGATACGTAGACATCTGCAAACGCTATTTCTTTGCAAGGAGGAGTCGCATTTACATTCATTTGAAGTGTAGACGAGGAATACATGACACTTCGCAAATCACATTATATCTTACCATGAAACATAGGAATGAGATGCGGTATTGCGTTTTAAGAATCATAAGAACTCTATTGCTACGATGCGTAGACATCTGCAAACGCTATTTCCTTGCAAGGAAGTGTCGCATTTACATTCATTTGAATCGTATACGAGGAATGCATAACACTTCGCAATGAATATTATATCTTATCATGAAACATAGATGTGAGATGCAATATCTCGTTTTAAGAAGCATTTGAACTCTATTGCTGCGATACCTAGACATCTGCAGACGCTATTTCCTAGCAAAGAAGTGTCACATTTACATTCATTTGAAGTGTAGACGAGGAATACATAAGAGTTCGCCAATCATATTATATCTTACCATGAAACATAGAAATGATATGCGATATCGCGTTTTAAGAATCATAAGAACTCTATTGCTGCGATACGTAGACATCTGCAGACGCTATTTCCTTGCAAGGAAGTGTCGCATTTACATTCATTTGAAGTGTAGACGAGGAATACATGACACTTCGCAAATCATATTATATCTTACCATAAACCATAGAAATGAGATGCGATATCGCGTTTTAGAAATCATAAGAACTCTATTGCTACGATACGTAGACATCTGCAGACGCAATTTCCTAGCGAGGAAGTGTCGCATTCACATTCATTTGAAGTGTAGACGAGGAATACATAACAGTTCGCAAATCATATTATTTCTTACCATGAAACATAGAAATGAGATGCGATATCGCGTTTTAAGAAGCATTAGAACTCTATTGCTACGACAGGTTGACATCTGCAAACGCTATTTCCTTGCAAGGAAGTGTCGCCTTTACATTCATTTGAAGTGTAGACGAGGAATAAATAACAATTCGCAAATCATATTATATCTTAGCATGAAACATAGAAATGAGATGCGATATCGCGTTTTAAGAAGAATTAGAACTCTATTGCTACGACAGGTTGACATCTGCAAACGCTATTTCCTTGCAAGGAAGTGTCGCCTTTACATTCATTTGAAGTGTAGACGAGGAATACATGACACCTCGCAAATCATATTATATCTTACCATGAAACATAGAAATGTGATGCGGTATTGCGTTTTAAGAATCATAAGAACTCTATTGCTACGATGCGTAGACATCTGCAAACGCTATTTCCTTGCAAGGAAGCGTCGCATTTACATTCATTTGAATCGTATACGAGGAATGCATAACACTTCGCAATGAATATTATATCTTACCATGAAACATAGAAATGGGATGCGATATCGCGTTTTAAGAAGCATTAGAAATCTATTGCTACGATACGTAGACATCTGCAAACGCTATTTCCTTGCTAGGAAGTGTCGCATTTACATTCATTTGAAGTGTAGACGAGGAATACATGACACTTCGCAAATCATATTATATCTTACCATGAAACATAGAAATGAGATGCGATATCGCGTTTTAAGAAGCATTAGATATCTATTGCTACGATACGTAGATATCTGCAAACGCTATTTCTTTGCAAGGAAGTGTCGCATTTACATTGATTTGAAGTGCAGACGAGGAATACATAACACTTCGCAAATCATATTATATCTTACCATGAAACATAGAAATGAGATGCGATATCGCGTTTTAAGTAGCATTAGAAATCTATAGCTACGATACCTAGACTTCTGCAGGCGCTATTTCCTAGCAAGGAAGTGTCGCATTTACATTCATTTGAAGTGTAGACGAGGAATACATAACACTTCGCAAATCATATTATATCTTACCATGAAACATAGAAATGTGATGCGATATCGCGTTTTAAGAAGCATTAGATATCTATTGCTACGATACGTAGACATC
The DNA here is from genome assembly GCF_050948175.1 of Xylocopa sonorina. NCBI lineage: Eukaryota > Metazoa > Arthropoda > Insecta > Hymenoptera > Apidae > Xylocopa > Xylocopa sonorina. Next base: position 99,392 of record NW_027490563.1, read on the forward strand.
TGCAAACGCTATTTCTTTGCAAGGAAGTGTCGCATTTACATTGATTTGAAGTGCAGACGAGGAATACATAACACATCGCAAATCATATTATTTCTTACCATGAAACATAGAAATGAGTTGCGATATCGTGTTTTAAGAATCATAAGAACTCTATTGCTACGATAGGTAGACATCTGCAAACGCTATTTCCTAGCAAGGAAGAGTCGCTTTTACATTCATTTGAAGTGTAGACGAGGAATACATAACACTTCGCAAATCATATTATATCTTACCATGAAACATAGAAATGAGATGCAATATCGCGTTTTAAGAAGCACTAGAACTCTATTGCTACGATAGGTAGACATCTGCAAACGCTATTTCCTTGCAAGGAAGTGTCGCATTTACATTCATATGACGTGTAGACGAGGAATACATGACACTTCGCAAATCATATTATATCTTACCATGAAACATAGAAATGAGATGCGATATCGGGTTTTAGGTATCATAAGAACTCCATTGCTACGATACGTAGACATCTGCAAACGCTATTTCCTGGCAAGGAAGTGTCGCATTTACATTCATTTGAATCGTAGACGAGGAATGCATAACACTTCTCAATGAATATTATATCTTATCATGAAACATAGATATGAGAAGCAATATCGCCTTTTAAGAAGCACTAGAACTCTATTGCTACGATAGGTAGACATCTGCAAACGCTATTTCCTTGCAAGGAAGTGTCGCATTTACATTCATATGAAGTGTAGACGAGGAATACATGACACTTCGCAAATCATATTATATCTTACCATAAACCATAGAAATAAGATGCGACATCGCGTTTTAAGAATCATAAGAACTCTATTGCTGCGATACGTAGACATCTGCAGACGCTATTTCCTTGCAAGGAAGTGTCGCATTTACATTCATTTGAAGTGTAGACGAGGAATACATGACACTTCGCAAATCATATTATATCTTACCATAAACCATAGAAATGAGATGCGATATCGCGTTTTAGAAATCATAAGAACTCTATTGCTACGATACGTAGACATCTGCAGACGCAATTTCCTAGCGAGGAAGTGTCGCATTCACATTCATTTGAAGTGTAGACGAGGAATACATAACAGTTCGCAAATCATATTATTTCTTACCATGAAACATAGAAATGAGATGCGATATCGCGTTTTAAGAAGCATTAGAACTCTATTGCTACGACAGGTTGACATCTGCAAACGCTATTTCCTTGCAAGGAAGTGTCGCCTTTACATTCATTTGAAGTGTAGACGAGGAATAAATAACAATTCGCAAATCATATTATATCTTAGCATGAAACATAGAAATGAGATGCGATATCGCGTTTTAAGAAGAATTAGAACTCTATTGCTACGACAGGTTGACATCTGCAAACGCTATTTCCTTGCAAGGAAGTGTCGCCTTTACATTCATTTGAAGTGTAGACGAGGAATACATGACACCTCGCAAATCATATTATATCTTACCATGAAACATAGAAATGTGATGCGGTATTGCGTTTTAAGAATCATAAGAACTCTATTGCTACGATGCGTAGACATCTGCAAACGCTATTTCCTTGCAAGGAAGCGTCGCATTTACATTCATTTGAATCGTATACGAGGAATGCATAACACTTCGCAATGAATATTATATCTTACCATGAAACATAGAAATGGGATGCGATATCGCGTTTTAAGAAGCATTAGAAATCTATTGCTACGATACGTAGACATCTGCAAACGCTATTTCCTTGCTAGGAAGTGTCGCATTTACATTCATTTGAAGTGTAGACGAGGAATACATGACACTTCGCAAATCATATTATATCTTACCATGAAACATAGAAATGAGATGCGATATCGCGTTTTAAGAAGCATTAGATATCTATTGCTACGATACGTAGATATCTGCAAACGCTATTTCTTTGCAAGGAAGTGTCGCATTTACATTGATTTGAAGTGCAGACGAGGAATACATAACACTTCGCAAATCATATTATATCTTACCATGAAACATAGAAATGAGATGCGATATCGCGTTTTAAGTAGCATTAGAAATCTATAGCTACGATACCTAGACATCTGCAGGCGCTATTTCCTAGCAAGGAAGTGTCGCATTTACATTCATTTGAAGTGTAGACGAGGAATACATAACACTTCGCAAATCATATTATATCTTACCATGAAACATAGAAATGAGATGCGATATCGCGTTTTAAGAAGCATTAGATATCTATTGCTACGATACGTAGACATCTGCAAACGCTATTTCTTTGCAAGGAAGTGTCGCATTTACATTGATTTGAAGTGCAGACGAGGAATACATAACACATCGCAAATCATATTATTTCTTACCATGAAACATAGAAATGAGTTGCGATATCGTGTTTTAAGAATCATAAGAACTCTATTGCTACGATAGGTAGACATCTGCAAACGCTATTTCCTAGCAAGGAAGAGTCGCTTTTACATTCATTTGAAGTGTAGACGAGGAATACATAACACTTCGCAAATCATATTATATCTTACCATGAAACATAGAAATGAGATGCAATATCGCGTTTTAAGAAGCACTAGAACTCTATTGCTACGATAGGTAGACATCTGCAAACGCTATTTCCTTGCAAGGAAGTGTCGCATTTACATTCATATGACGTGTAGACGAGGAATACATGACACTTCGCAAATCATATTATATCTTACCATGAAACATAGAAATGAGATGCGATATCGGGTTTTAGGTATCATAAGAACTCCATTGCTACGATACGTAGACATCTGCAAACGCTATTTCCTGGCAAGGAAGTGTCGCATTTACATTCATTTGAATCGTAGACGAGGAATGCATAACACTTCTCAATGAATATTATATCTTATCATGAAACATAGATATGAGAAGCAATATCGCCTTTTAAGAAGCACTAGAACTCTATTGCTACGATAGGTAGACATCTGCAAACGCTATTTCCTTGCAAGGAAGTGTCGCATTTACATTCATATGAAGTGTAGACGAGGAATACATGACACTTCGCAAATCATATTATATCTTACCATAAACCATAGAAATAAGATGCGACATCGCGTTTTAAGAATCATAAGAACTCTATTGCTGCGATACGTAGACATCTGCAGACGCTATTTCCTTGCAAGGAAGTGTCGCATTTACATTCATTTGAAGTGTAGACGAGGAATACATGACACTTCGCAAATCATATTATATCTTACCATAAGCCATAGAAATGAGATGCGATATCGCGTTTTAGAAATCATAAGAACTCCATTGCTACGATACGTAGGCATCTGCAAACGCTGTTTCCTTGCAAGGAAGTGTCGCATTTACGTTCATTTGAATCGTAGACGAGGAATGCATAACACTTCGCAATGAATATTATATCTTATCATGAAACAAAAATATGAAATGCAATATCTCGTTTTAAGAAGCATTTGAACTCTATTGCTACGATACCTAGACATCTGCAGACGCTATTTCCTAACAAGGAAGTGTCGCATTTACATTCATTTGAAGCGTAGACGAGGAATACATGGCACTTCGCAAATCATATCATATCTTACCATGAAACATAGAAATGAGATGCGATATCGCGTTTTAAGAAGCATTAGAAATCTATTGCTACGATACGTAGACATCTGCAAACGCTATTTCCTTGCTAGGGAGTGTCGCATTTACATTCATTTGAAGTGTAGACGAGGAATACATGACACTTCGCAAATCATATTATATCTTACCCTGAAACATAGAAATGAGATGCGATATCGCGTTTTAAGAAGCATTAGATATCTATTGCTACGATACGTAGACATCTGCAAACGCTATTTCTTTGCAAGGAAGTGTCGCGTTTACATTGATTTGAAGTGCAGACGAGGAATACATAACACTTCGCAAATCATATTATATCTTACCATGAAACATAGAAATGAGATGCGATATCGCGTTTTAAGTAGCATTAGAAATCTATCGCTACGATACCTAGACATCTGCAGGCGCTATTTCCTAGCAAGGAAGTGTCGCATTTACATTCATTTGAAGTGTAGACGAGGAATACATAACACTTCGCAAATCATATTATATCTTACCATGAAACATAGAAATGAGATGCGATATCGCGTTTTAAGAATCATAAGATCACTATTGCTACGATACGTAGACATCTGCAAACGCTATTTCCTAGCGAGGAAGTGTCGCATTCACATTCATTTGAAGTGTAGACTAGGAATACATAACACATCGCAAATCATATTATTTCTTACCATGAAACATAGAAATGAGATGCGATATCGCGTTTTAAGAATCATAAGAACTCTATTGCTACGATAGGTAGACATCTGCAAACGCTATTTCCTAGCAAGGAAGAGTCGCTTTTACATTCATTTGAAGTGTAGACGAGGAATACATAACACTTCGCAAATCATATTATATCTTACCATGAGACATAGAAATGAGATGCGATATCGCGTTTTAAGAAGCATTAGAACGCTATTGCTACGATAGGTAGACATCTGCAAACGCTATTTCCTTGCAAGGAAGTGTCGCATTTACATTCATTTGAATCGTAGACGAGGAATGCATAACACTTCGCAAATCACATTATATCTTGCCATGAAACATAGAAATGAGATTCGATATCGCGTTTTAAGAATCATAAGAACTCTATTGCTACGATACGTAGACATCTGCAAACGCTATTTCTTTGCAAGGAAGAGTCGCATTTACATTCATTTGAAGTGTAGACGAGGAATACATAACACTTCGCAAATCATATTATATCTTACCATGAAACATAGAAATGAGATGCGATATCGCGTTTTAAGAAGCATTAGAACTCTATTGCTACGATAGGTAGACATCAGCAAACGCTATTTCCTTGCAAGGAAGTGTCGCATTTACATTCATTTGAATCGTAGACGAGGAATGCATAACACTTCGCAATGAATATTATATCTTAACATGAAACATAGATATGAGATGCAATATCTAGTTTTAAGAAGCATTTGAACTTTATTACTACGATACCTAGACATCTGCAGACGCTATTTCCTAGCAAGGAAGTGTCGCATTTACATTCATATGACGTGTAGACGAGGAATACATGACACTTCGCAAATCATATTATATCTTACCATGAAACATAGAAATGAGATGCGATATCGGGTTTTAGGTATCATAAGAACTCCATTGCTACGATACGTAGACATCTGCAAACGCTATTTCCTGGCAAGGAAGTGTCGCATTTACATTCATTTGAATCGTAGACGAGGAATGCATAACACTTCTCAATGAATATTATATCTTATCATGAAACATAGATATGAGAAGCAATATCGCCTTTTAAGAAGCACTAGAACTCTATTGCTACGATAGGTAGACATCTGCAAACGCTATTTCCTTGCAAGGAAGTGTCGCATTTACATTCATATGAAGTGTAGACGAGGAATACATGACACTTCGCAAATCATATTATATCTTACCATAAACCATAGAAATAAGATGCGACATCGCGTTTTAAGAATCATAAGAACTCTATTGCTGCGATACGTAGACATCTGCAGACGCTATTTCCTTGCAAGGAAGTGTCGCATTTACATTCATTTGAAGTGTAGACGAGGAATACATGACACTTCGCAAATCATATTATATCTTACCATAAGCCATAGAAATGAGATGCGATATCGCGTTTTAGAAATCATAAGAACTCCATTGCTACGATACGTAGGCATCTGCAAACGCTGTTTCCTTGCAAGGAAGTGTCGCATTTACGTTCATTTGAATCGTAGACGAGGAATGCATAACACTTCGCAATGAATATTATATCTTATCATGAAACAAAAATATGAAATGCAATATCTCGTTTTAAGAAGCATTTGAACTCTATTGCTACGATACCTAGACATCTGCAGACGCTATTTCCTAACAAGGAAGTGTCGCATTTACATTCATTTGAAGCGTAGACGAGGAATACATGGCACTTCGCAAATCATATCATATCTTACCATGAAACATAGAAATGAGATGCGATATCGCGTTTTAAGAAGCATTAGAAATCTATTGCTACGATACGTAGACATCTGCAAACGCTATTTCCTTGCTAGGGAGTGTCGCATTTACATTCATTTGAAGTGTAGACGAGGAATACATGACACTTCGCAAATCATATTATATCTTACCCTGAAACATAGAAATGAGATGCGATATCGCGTTTTAAGAAGCATTAGATATCTATTGCTACGATACGTAGACATCTGCAAACGCTATTTCTTTGCAAGGAAGTGTCGCGTTTACATTGATTTGAAGTGCAGACGAGGAATACATAACACTTCGCAAATCATATTATATCTTACCATGAAACATAGAAATGAGATGCGATATCGCGTTTTAAGTAGCATTAGAAATCTATCGCTACGATACCTAGACATCTGCAGGCGCTATTTCCTAGCAAGGAAGTGTCGCATTTACATTCATTTGAAGTGTAGACGAGGAATACATAACACTTCGCAAATCATATTATATCTTACCATGAAACATAGAAATGAGATGCGATATCGCGTTTTAAGAATCATAAGATCACTATTGCTACGATACGTAGACATCTGCAAACGCTATTTCCTAGCGAGGAAGTGTCGCATTCACATTCATTTGAAGTGTAGACTAGGAATACATAACACATCGCAAATCATATTATTTCTTACCATGAAACATAGAAATGAGATGCGATATCGCGTTTTAAGAATCATAAGAACTCTATTGCTACGATAGGTAGACATCTGCAAACGCTATTTCCTAGCAAGGAAGAGTCGCTTTTACATTCATTGGAAGTGTAGACGAGGAATACATAACACTTCGCAAATCATATTATATCTTACCATGAGACATAGAAATGAGATGCGATATCGCGTTTTAAGAAGCATTAGAACGCTATTGCTACGATAGGTAGACATCTGCAAACGCTATTTCCTTGCAAGGAAGTGTCGCATTTACATTCATTTGAATCGTAGACGAGGAATGCATAACACTTCGCAAATCACATTATATCTTGCCATGAAACATAGAAATGAGATTCGATATCGCGTTTTAAGAATCATAAGAACTCTATTGCTACGATACGTAGACATCTGCAAACGCTATTTCTTTGCAAGGAAGAGTCGCATTTACATTCATTTGAAGTGTAGACGAGGAATACATAACACTTCGCAAATCATATTATATCTTACCATGAAACATAGAAATGAGATGCGATATCGCGTTTTAAGAAGCATTAGAACTCTATTGCTACGATAGGTAGACATCAGCAAACGCTATTTCCTTGCAAGGAAGTGTCGCATTTACATTCATTTGAACCGTAGACGAGGAATGCATAACACTTCGCAATGAATATTATATCTTAACATGAAACATAGATATGAGATGCAATATCTAGTTTTAAGAAGCATTTGAACTTTATTACTACGATACCTAGACATCTGCAGACGCTATTTCCTAGCAAGGAAGTGTCGCATTTACATTCATTTGAAGTGTAGACGAGGAATACATGACACTTCCAAATCATATTATATCTTACCATGAAACATAGAAATGAGATGCGATATCGGGTTTTAAGTATCATAAGAACTCCATTGCTACGATACGTAGACATCTGCAAACGCTATTTCCTGGCAAGGAAGTGTCGCATTTACATTCATTTGAATCGTAGACGAGGAATGCATAACACTTCTCAATGAATATTATATCTTATCATGAAACATAGATATGAGAAGCAATATCGCGTTTTAAGAAGCACTAGAACTCTATTGCTACGATAGGTAGACATCTGCAAACGCTATTTCCTTGCAAGGAAGTGTCGCATTTACATTCATATGAAGTGTAGACGAGGAATACATGACACTTCGCAAATCATATTATATCTTACCATAAACCATAGAAATAAGATGCGACATCGCGTTTTAAGAATCATAAGAACTCTATTGCTGCGATACGTAGACATCTGCAGACGCTATTTCCTTGCAAGGAAGTGTCGCATTTACATTCATTTGAAGTGTAGACGAGGAATGCATAACACTTCTCAATGAATATTATATCTTATCATGAAACATAGATATGAGATGCAATATCGCGTTTTAAGAAGCACTAGGACTCTATTGCTACGATAGGTAGACATCTGCAAACGCTATTTCCTTGCAAGGAAGTGTCGCATTTACATTCATATGACGTGTAGACGAGGAATACATGACACTTCGCAAATCATATTATATCTTACCATGAAACATAGAAATGAGATGCGATATCGGGTTTTAGGTATCATAAGAACTCCATTGCTACGATACGTAGACATCTGCAAACGCTATTTCCTGGCAAGGAAGTGTCGCATTTACATTCATTTGAATCGTAGACGAGGAATGCATAACACTTCTCAATGAATATTATATCTTATCATGAAACATAGATATGAGAAGCAATATCGCCTTTTAAGAAGCACTAGAACTCTATTGCTACGATAGGTAGACATCTGCAAACGCTATTTCCTTGCAAGGAAGTGTCGCATTTACATTCATATGAAGTGTAGACGAGGAATACATGACACTTCGCAAATCATATTATATCTTACCATAAACCATAGAAATAAGATGCGACATCGCGTTTTAAGAATCATAAGAACTCTATTGCTGCGATACGTAGACATCTGCAGACGCTATTTCCTTGCAAGGAAGTGTCGCATTTACATTCATTTGAAGTGTAGACGAGGAATACATGACACTTCGCAAATCATATTATATCTTACCATAAGCCATAGAAATGAGATGCGATATCGCGTTTTAGAAATCATAAGAACTCCATTGCTACGATACGTAGGCATCTGCAAACGCTGTTTCCTTGCAAGGAAGTGTCGCATTTACGTTCATTTGAATCGTAGACGAGGAATGCATAACACTTCGCAATGACTATTATATCTTATCATGAAACAAAAATATGAAATGCAATATCTCGTTTTAAGAAGCATTTGAACTCTATTGCTACGATACCTAGACATCTGCAGACGCTATTTCCTAACAAGGAAGTGTCGCATTTACATTCATTTGAAGCGTAGACGAGGAATACATGGCACTTCGCAAATCATATCATATCTTACCATGAAACATAGAAATGAGATGCGATATCGCGTTTTAAGAAGCATTAGAAATCTATTGCTACGATACGTAGACATCTGCAAACGCTATTTCCTTGCTAGGGAGTGTCGCATTTACATTCATTTGAAGTGTAGACGAGGAATACATGACACTTCGCAAATCATATTATATCTTACCCTGAAACATAGAAATGAGATGCGATATCGCGTTTTAAGAAGCATTAGATATCTATTGCTACGATACGTAGACATCTGCAAACGCTATTTCTTTGCAAGGAAGTGTCGCGTTTACATTGATTTGAAGTGCAGACGAGGAATACATAACACTTCGCAAATCATATTATATCTTACCATGAAACATAGAAATGAGATGCGATATCGCGTTTTAAGTAGCATTAGAAATCTATCGCTACGATACCTAGACATCTGCAGGCGCTATTTCCTAGCAAGGAAGTGTCGCATTTACATTCATTTGAAGTGTAGACGAGGAATACATAACACTTCGCAAATCATATTATATCTTACCATGAAACATAGAAATGAGATGCGATATCGCGTTTTAAGAATCATAAGATCACTATTGCTACGATACGTAGACATCTGCAAACGCTATTTCCTAGCGAGGAAGTGTCGCATTCACATTCATTTGAAGTGTAGACTAGGAATACATAACACATCGCAAATCATATTATTTCTTACCATGAAACATAGAAATGAGATGCGATATCGCGTTTTAAGAATCATAAGAACTCTATTGCTACGATAGGTAGACATCTGCAAACGCTATTTCCTAGCAAGGAAGAGTCGCTTTTACATTCATTTGAAGTGTAGACGAGGAATACATAACACTTCGCAAATCATATTATATCTTACCATGAGACATAGAAATGAGATGCGATATCGCGTTTTAAGAAGCATTAGAACGCTATTGCTACGATAGGTAGACATCTGCAAACGCTATTTCCTTGCAAGGAAGTGTCGCATTTACATTCATTTGAATCGTAGACGAGGAATGCATAACACTTCGCAAATCACATTATATCTTGCCATGAAACATAGAAATGAGATTCGATATCGCGTTTTAAGAATCATAAGAACTCTATTGCTACGATACGTAGACATCTGCAAACGCTATTTCTTTGCAAGGAAGAGTCGCATTTACATTCATTTGAAGTGTAGACGAGGAATACATAACACTTCGCAAATCATATTATATCTTACCATGAAACATAGAAATGAGATGCGATATCGCGTTTTAAGAAGCATTAGAACTCTATTGCTACGATAGGTAGACATCAGCAAACGCTATTTCCTTGCAACGAAGTGTCGCATTTACATTCATTTGAATCGTAGACGAGGAATGCATAACACTTCGCAATGAATATTATATCTTAACATGAAACATAGATATGAGATGCAATATCTAGTTTTAAGAAGCATTTGAACTTTATTACTACGATACCTAGACATCTGCAGACGCTATTTCCTAGCAAGGAACTGTCGCATTTACATTCATTTGAAGTGTAGACGAGGAATACATGACACTTCCAAATCATATTATATCTTACCATGAAACATAGAAATGAGATGCGATATCGGGTTTTAAGTATCATAAGAACTCCATTGCTACGATACGTAGACATCTGCAAACGCTATTTCCTGGCAAGGAAGTGTCGCATTTACATTCATTTGAATCGTAGACGAGGAATGCATAACACTTCTCAATGAATATTATATCTTATCATGAAACATAGATATGAGATGCAATATCGCGTTTTAAGAAGCACTAGAACTCTATTGCTACGATAGGTAGACATCTGCAAACGCTATTTCCTTGCAAGGAAGTGTCGCATTTACATTCATATGACGTGTAGACGAGGAATACATGACACTTCGCAAATCATATTATATCTTACCATGAAACATAGAAATGAGATGCGATATCGGGTTTTAGGTATCATAAGAACTCCATTGCTACGATACGTAGACATCTGCAAACGCTATTTCCTGGCAAGGAAGTGTCGCATTTACATTCATTTGAATCGTAGACGAGGAATGCATAACACTTCTCAATGAATATTATATCTTATCATGAAACATAGATATGAGAAGCAATATCGCGTTCTAAGAAGCACTAGAACTCTATTGCTACGATAGGTAGACATCTGCAAACGCTATTTCCTGGCAAGGAAGTGTCGCATTTACATTCATATGAAGTGTAGACGAGGAATACATGACACTTCGCAAATCATATTATATCTTACCATAAACCATAGAAATAAGATGCGACATCGCGTTTTAAGAATCATAAGAACTCTATTGCTGCGATACGTAGACATCTGCAGACGCTATTTCCTTGCAAGGAAGTGTCGCATTTACATTCATTTGAAGTGTAGACGAGGAATGCATAACACTTCTCAATGAATATTATATCTTATCATGAAACATAGATATGAGATGCAATATCGCGTTTTAAGAAGCACTAGAACTCTATTGCTACGATAGGTAGACATCTGCAAACGCTATTTCCTTGCAAGGAAGTGTCGCATTTACATTCATATGACGTGTAGACGAGGAATACATGACACTTCGCAAATCATATTATATCTTACCATGAAACATAGAAATGAGATGCGATATCGGGTTTTAGGTATCATAAGAACTCCATTGCTACGATACGTAGACATCTGCAAACGCTATTTCCTGGCAAGGAAGTGTCGCATTTACATTCATTTGAATCGTAGACGAGGAATGCATAACACTTCTCAATGAATATTATATCTTATCATGAAACATAGATATGAGAAGCAATATCGCGTTTTAAGAAGCACTAGAACTCTATTGCTACGATAGGTAGACATCTGCAAACGCTATTTCCTTGCAAGGAAGTGTCGCATTTACATTCATATGAAGTGTAGACGAGGAATACATGACACTTCGCAAATCATATTATATCTTACCATAAACCATAGAAATAAGATGCGACATCGCGTTTTAAGAATCATAAGAACTCTATTGCTGCGATACGTAGACATCTGCAGACGCTATTTCCTTGCAAGGAAGTGTCGCATTTACATTCATTTGAAGTGTAGACGAGGAATACATGACACTTCGCAAATCATATTATATCTTACCATAAACCATAGAAATGAGATGCGATATCGCGTTTTAGAAATCATAAGAACTCCATTGCTACGATACGTAGGCATCTGCAAACGCTGTTTCCTTGCAAGGAAGTGTCGCATTTACGTTCATTTGAATCGTAGACGAGGAATGCATAACACTTCGCAATGAATATTATATCTTATCATGAAACAAAAATATGAAATGCAATATCTCGTTTTAAGAAGCATTTGAACTCTATTGCTACGATACCTAGACATCTGCAGACGCTATTTCCTAACAAGGAAGTGTCGCATTTACATTCATTTGAAGTGTAGACGAGGAATACATGGCACTTCGCAAATCATATCATATCTTACCATGAAACATAGAAATGAGATGCGATATCGCGTTTTAAGAAGCATTAGAAATCTATTGCTACGATACGTAGACATCTGCAAACGCTATTTCCTTGCTAGGAAGTGTCGCATTTACATTCATTTGAAGTGTAGACGAGGAATACATGACACTTCGCAAATCATATTATATCTTACCATGAAACATAGAAATGAGATGCGATATCGCGTTTTAAGTAGCATTAGAAATCTATCGCTACGATACCTAGACATCTGCAGGCGCTATTTCCTAGCAAGGAAGTGTCGCATTTACATTCATTTGAAGTGTAGACGAGGAATACATAACACTTCGCAAATCATATTATATCTTACCATGAAACATAGAAATGAGATGCGATATCGCGTTTTAAGAATCATAAGATCACTATTGCTACGATACGTAGACATCTGCAAACGCTATTTCCTAGCGAGGAAGTGTCGCATTCACATTCATTTGAAGTGTAGACTAGGAATACATAACACATCGCAAATCATATTATTTCTTACCATGAAACATAGAAATGAGTTGCGATATCGCGTTTTAAGAATCATAAGAACTCTATTGCTACGATAGGTAGACATCTGCAAACGCTATTTCTTTGCAAGGAAGTGTCGCATTTACATTCCTTTGAAGTGTAGACGAGGAATACATAACACTTCGCAAATCATATTATATCTTACCATGAAACATAGAAGTGGGATGCGATATCGCGTTTTAAGAATCATAAGAACTCTATTGCTACGATACGTAGACAACCGCAAACGCTATTTCCTTGCAAGGAAGTGTCGCATTTACACTCATTTGAATCGTAGACGAGGAATGCATTACACTTCGCAATGAATATTATATCTTATCATGAAACATAGATATGAGATGCAATATCTCGTTTTAAGAAGCATTTGAACTCTATTGCTTCGATACGTAGACACCTGCAAACGCTATTTAATTGCAAGGAAGTATCGCATTTACATTCGTTTGAAGTGTAGACGAGGAATACATGACACTTCGCGAATCATATTATATCTTACCATGAAACATAGAAATGAGATGCGATATCGCGTTTTAAGAAGCATTAGAAATCTACTGCTACGATACGTAGACATCTGCAAACGCTATTTCTTGGCAAGGAAGTGTCGCATTTACATTCCTTTGAAGTGTAGACGAGGAATACATGACACTTCGCAAATCATATTATATCTTACCATAAAACCTAGAAATGAGATGCGATATCGCGTTTTAAGAATCATAAGAACTCTACTGCTACGATACGTAGACATCTGCAAACGCTATTTCCTAGCGAGGAAGTGTCGCATTCACATTCATTTGAAGTGTAGACGAGGAATACATGACACTTCGCAAATCATATTATATCTTACCATAAACCATAGAAATGAGATGCGATATCGCGTTTTAAGAATCATAAGAATTCTATTGCTACGATACGTAGACATCTGCAATCGCTATTTCCCAGCAAGGAAGTGTCGCATTTACATTCATTTGAAGTGTAGACGAGGAATACATGACACTTCGCAAATCATATTATATCTTACCATGAAACATAGGAATGAGGTGCGATATCGCGTTTTAAGAAGCATTAGATATCTATTGCTACGATACGTAGACATCTGCAAACGCTATTTCTTTGCAAGGAAGTGTCGCATTTACATTCATTTGAAGTGTAGACGAGGAATACATAACACTTCGCAAATCATATTATATCTTACCGTGAAACATAGAAATGAGATGCGATATCGCGTTTTAAGAAGCATTAGAACTCTATCGCTACGATACCTAGACATCTGCAGACGCTATTTCCTAGCAAGGAAGTGTCGCATTTACATTAATTTGAAGTGTAGACGGGGAATACATGACACTTCACAAATCATATCATATCTTACCATGAAACATAGAAATGAGATGCGATATCGCGTTTTAAGAATCATAAGAACTCTATTGCTACGATAGGTAGACATCTGCAAACGCTATTTCCTAGCAAGAAAGAGTCGCTTTTACATTCATTTGAAGTGTAGACGAGGAATACATAACACTTCGCAAATCATATTATATCTTACCATGAGACATAGAAATGAGATGCGATATCGCGTTTTAAGAAGCATTAGAACGCTATTGCTACGATAGGTAGACATCTGCAAACGCTATTTCCTTGCAAGGAAGTGTCGCATTTACATTCATTTGAATCGTAGACGAGGAATGCATAACACTTCGCAAATCACATTATATCTTGCCATGAAACATAGAAATGAGATTCGATATCGCGTTTTAAGAATCATAAGAACTCTATTGCTACGATACGTAGACATCTGCAAACGCTATTTCTTTGCAAGGAAGATTCGCATTTACATTCATTTGAAGTGTAGACGAGGAATACATAAAACTTCGCAAATCATATTATATCTTACCATGAAACATAGAAATGAGATGCGATATCGCGTTTTAAGAAGCATTAGAACTCTATTGCTACGATAGGTAGACATCAGCAAACGCTATTTCCTTGCAAGGAAGTGTCGCATTTACATTCATTTGAATCGTAGACGAGGAATGCATAACACTTCGCAATGAATATTATATCTTAACATGAAACATAGATATGAGATGCAATATCTCGTTTTAAGAAGCATTTGAACTCTATTGCTTCGATACATAGACATCTGCAAACGCTATTTAATTGCAAGGAAGTATCGCATTTACATTCGCTTGAAGTGTAGACGAGGAATACCTGACACTTCGCAAATCATATTATATCTTACCATGAAACATAGAAATGAGATGCGATATCGCGTTTTAAGAAGCATTAGAAATATATTGCTACGATACGTAGACATCTGCAAACGCTATTTCTTTGCAAGGAAGTGTCGCATTTACATTCCTTTGAAGTGTAGACGAGGAATACATAACACTTCGCAAATCATATTATATCTTACCATGAAACATAGAAATGGGATGCGATATCGCGTTTTAAGAATCATAAGAACTCTATTGCTACGATACGTAGACAACCGCAAACGCTATTTCCTTGCAAGGAAGTGTCGCATTTACACTCATTTGAATCGTAGACGAGGAATGCATTACACTTCGCAATGAATATTATATCTTATCATGAAACATAGATATGAGATGCAATATCTCGTTTTAAGAAGCATTTGAACTCTATTGCTTCGATACGTAGACATCTGCAAACGCTATTTAATTGCAAGGAAGTATCGCATTTACATTCGTTTGAAGTGTAGACGAGGAATACATGACACTTCGCGAATCATATTATATCTTACCATGAAACATAGAAATGAGATGCGATATCGCGTTTTAAGAAGCATTAGAAATCTACTGCTACGATACGTAGACATCTGCAAACGCTATTTCTTGGCAAGGAAGTGTCGCATTTACATTCCTTTGAAGTGTAGACGAGGAATACATGACACTTCGCAAATCATATTATATCTTACCATAAAACCTAGAAATGAGATGCGATATCGCGTTTTAAGAATCATAAGAACTCTATTGCTACGATACGTAGACATCTGCAAACGCTATTTCCTAGCGAGGAAGTGTCGCATTCACATTCATTTGAAGTGTAGACGAGGAATACATGACACTTCGCAAATCATATTATATCTTACCATAAACCATAGAAATGAGATGCGATATCGCGTTTTAAGAATCATAAGAATTCTATTGCTACGATACGTAGACATCTGCAATCGCTATTTCCCAGCAAGGAAGTGTCGCATTTACATTCATTTGAAGTGTAGACGAGGAATACATGACACTTCGCAAATCATATTATATCTTACCATGAAACATAGGAATGAGGTGCGATATCGCGTTTTAAGAAGCATTAGATATCTATTGCTACGATACGTAGACATCTGCAAACGCTATTTCTTTGCAAGGAAGTGTCGCATTTACATTCATTTGAAGTGTAGACGAGGAATACATAACACTTCGCAAATCATATTATATCTTACCGTGAAACATAGAAATGAGATGCGATATCGCGTTTTAAGAAGCATTAGAACTCTATCGCTACGATACCTAGACATCTGCAGACGCTATTTCCTAGCAAGGAAGTGTCGCATTTACATTAATTTGAAGTGTAGACGGGGAATACATGACACTTCACAAATCATATCATATCTTACCATGAAACATAGAAATGAGATGCGATATCGCGTTTTAAGAAGCATTAGAAATCTATTGCTACGATACGTAGACAACTGCAAACGCTATTTCCTTGCATGGAAGTGTCGCATTTACGTTCATTTGAATCGTGGACGAGGAATGCATAACACTTCGCAATGAATATTATATCTTATCATGAAACAAAAATATGATATGCAATATCTCGTTTTAAGAAGTATTTGAACTCTATTGCTACGACACCTAGACATCTGCAGACGCTATTTTCTAGCTAGAAAGTGTTGCATTTACATTCATTTGAAGTGTAGACGAGGAATACATGACACTTCGCAAATCATATTATATCTTACCATGAAACATAGAATTGAGATGCGATATCGCGTTTTAAGAAGCATTAGAAATCTATTGCTACGATACGTAGACATCTGCAAACGCTATTTCTTTGCAAGGAAGTGTCGCATTTACATTCATTTGAAGTGTAGACGGGGAATACATGACACTTCGCAAATCATATTATATCTTACCATGAAACATAGAAATGAGATGCGATATCGCGTTTTAAGAAGCATTAGAAATCTATTGCTACGATACGTAAACATCTGCAAACGCTATTTCCTTGCTAGGAAGTGTCGCATTTACATTCATTTGAAGTGTAGACGAGGAATACATGACACTTCGAAAATCATATTATATCTTACCATGAAACATAGAAACAAGATGCGATATCGCGTTTTAAGAATCATAAGAACTCTATTGCTACGATAGGTAGACATTTGCAAACGCTATTTCCTTGCAAGGAAGTGTCGCTTTTACATTCATATGAAGTGTAGACGAGGAACACATAACACTTCGCAAATCATATTATATCTTACCATGAAACATAGAAATGAGATGCGATATCGCGTTTTAAGAAGAATTAGAACTCTATTGCTACGATACGTAGACATCTGCAGACGCTATTTCCCTGCACGGAAGTGTCGCATTTACATTCATTTGAAGTGTAGACGAGAAATACATAACACTTCGCAAATCATATTATATCTTAGCATGAAACATAGAAATGAGATGCGATATCGCGTTTTAAGAAGCATTAGAACTCTATTGCTACGACAGGTTGACATCTGCAAACGCTATTTCCTTGCAAGGAAGTGTCGCCTTTACATTCATTTGAAGTGTAGACGAGGAATAAATAACAATTCGCAAATCATATTATATCTTAGCATGAAACATAGAAATGAGATGCGATATCGCGTTTTAAGAAGCATTAGAACTCTATTGCTACGACAGGTTGACATCTGCAAACGCTATTTCCTTGCAAGGAAGTGTCGCCTTTACATTCATTTGAATTGTAGACGAGGAATACATGACACTTCGCAAATCATATTATATCTTACCATGAAACATAGAAATGAGATGCGGTATTGCGTTTTAAGAATCATAAGAACTCTATTGCTACGATGCGTAGGCATCTGCAAACGCTATTTCCTTGCAAGGAAGCGTCGCATTTACATTCATTTGAATCGTATACGAGGAATGCATAACACTTCGCATTGAATATTATATCTTATCATGAAACATAGATATGAGATGCAATATCTCGTTTTAAGAAGCATTTGAACTCTATTGCTACGATACGTAGACATCTGCAGACGCTATTTCCTAGCAAAGAAGTGTCGCATTTACACTCATTTGAAGTGTAGACGAGGAATACATGACACTTCGCAAATCATATAATATCTTACCATGAAACATAGAAGTTAGATGCGATATCGCGTTTTAAGTAGCATTAGTAATCTATTGCTACGATACGTAGACATCTGCAAACGCTATTTCTTTGCAAGGAAGTGTCGCATTTACATTCATTTGAAGTGTAGACGAGGAATACATAACACTTCGCAAATCATATTATATCTTACCATGAAACACAGGATTGAGATGCGATATCGCGTTTTAAGAAGCATTAGAAATCTATTGCTACGATACGTAGAAATCTGCAAACGCTATTTCCTTGCATGGAAGTGTCGCATTTACATTCATTTGAAGTGTAGACGAGAAATACATAACACTTCGCAAATCAGATTATATCTTACCATGAAACATAGAAATGAGATGCGGTATTGCGTTTTAAGAATCATAAGAACTCTATTGCTACGATGCGTAGACATCTGCAAACGCTATTTCCTTGCAAGGAAGTGTCGCATTTACATTCATGTGAATCGTATACGAGGAATGCATAACACTTCGCAATGAATATTATATCTTATCATGAAACATAGATATGAGATGCAATATCTCGTTTTAAGAAGCATTTGAACTCTATTGCTGCGATACCTAGAAATCTGCAGACGCTATTTCCTAGCAAAGAAGTGTCGCATTTACATTCATTTGAAGTGTAGACGAGGAATACATAAGAGTTCGCCAATCATATTATATCTTACCATGAATCATAGAAATGAGATGCGATATCGCGTTTTAAGTAGC
Source organism: Xylocopa sonorina (assembly GCF_050948175.1). Taxonomy (NCBI): domain Eukaryota; kingdom Metazoa; phylum Arthropoda; class Insecta; order Hymenoptera; family Apidae; genus Xylocopa; species Xylocopa sonorina. Next base: position 118,671 of record NW_027490563.1, read on the forward strand.
ATTAGTAATCTATTGCTACGATACGTAGACATCTGCAAACGCTATTTCTTTGCAAGGAAGTGTCGCATTTACATTCATTTGAAGTGTAGACGAGGAATTCATAACACTTGGCAAATCATATTATATCTTACCATGAAACATAGAAATGAGATGCGATATCGCGTTTTAAGAAGCATTAGAAATCTATTGCTACGATACGTAGAAATCTGCAAACGCTATTTCTTTGCATGGAAGTGTCGTATTTACATTCATTTGAAGTGTAGACGAGAAATACATGACACTTCGCAAATTATATTATATCTTACCATGAAACATAGAAATGAGATGCGATATCGCGTTTTAAGAAGCATTAGAAATCTATTGCTACGATACGTAGACATCTGCAAACGCTATTTCTTTGCAAGGAAGTGTCGCATTTACATTCCTTTGAAGTGTAGACGAGGAATACATAACACTTCGCAAATCATATTATATCTTACCATAAAACATAGAAATGAGATGCGATATCGCGTTTTAAGAATCATAAGAACTCTATTGCTACGATACGTAGACATCTGCAAACGCTATTTCCTAGCGAGGAAGTGTCGCATTCACATTCATTTGAAGTGTAGACGAGGAATACATAACACTTCGCAAATCATATTATATCTTACCATGAAACATAGAAATGGGCTGCGATATCGCGTTTTAAGAATCATGAGAACTCTATAGCTACGATACGTAGACATCTGCAAACGCTATTTCCTAGCGAGGAAGTGTCGCCCTTACATTCATTTGAAGTGTAGACGAGGAATGCATAACACTTCGCAAATCACATTATTTCTTGCCATGAAACATAGAAATGAGACTCGATATCGCATTTTAAGAATCATAAGAGCTCTATTGCTACGATACGTAGACATCTGCAAACGCTATTTCCTTGCAAGGAAGTGTCGCATATACACTCATTTGAATCGTAGACGAGGAATGCATAACACTTCGCAATGAATATTATATCTTATCATGAAACATAGATATGAGATGCAATATCTCGTTTTAAGAAGCATTTGAACACTATTGCTTCGATACGTAGACATCTGCAAACGCTATTTAATTGCAAGGAAGTATCGCATTTACATTCGCTTGAAGTGTAGACGAGGAATACATGACACTTCGCAAATTATATTATATCGTTCCATGAAACATAGAAATGAGATGCGATATCGCGTTTTAAGAAGCATTAGAAATCTATTGCTACGATACGTAGACATCTGCAAACGCTATTTCTTTGCAAGGAAGTGTCGCATTTACATTCCTTTGAAGTGTAGACGAGGAATACATAACACTTCGCAAATCATATTATATCTTACCATGAAACATAGAAATGGGCTGCGATATCGCGTTTTAAGAATCATAAGAACTCTATTGCTACGATACGTAGACAACCGCAAACGCTATTTCCATGCAAGGTAGTGTCGCATTTACATTCATTTGAATCGTATACGAGGAATGCATAACACTTCGCAATAAATATTATATCTTATCATGAGACATAGATATGAGATGCAATATCTAGTTTTAAGAAGCATTTGAACTCTATTGTTACGATACCTAGACATCTGCAGACGCTATTTCCTAGCAAGGAAGTGTCGCATTTACATTCATTTGAATCGCATACGAGGAATGCATAACACTTCGCAATGAATATTATATCTTATCAGGAAACATAGATATGAGATGCAATATCTAGTTTTAAGAAGCATTTGAACTTTATTACTACGATACCTAGACATCTGCAGACGCTATTTCCTAGCAAGGAAGTGTCGCATTTACATTCATTTGAATCGTAGACGAGGAATGCATAACACTTCTCAATGAATATTATATCTTATCATGAAACATAGATATGAGATGCAATATCGCGTTTTAAGAAGCACTAGCACTCTATTGCTACGATAGGTAGACATCTGCAAACGCTATTTCCTTGCATGGAATTGTCGCATTTACATTCATATGAAGTGTAGACGAGGAATACATGACACTTCGCAAATCATATTATATCTTACCATAAACCATAGAAATAAGATGCGATATCGCGTTTTAAGAATCATAAGAACTCTATTGCTGCGATACGTAGACATCTGCAGACGCTATTTCCTTGCAAGGAAGTGTCGCATTTACATTCATTTGAAGTGTAGACGAGGAATACATGACACTTCGCAAATCATATTATATCTTACCATAAACCATAGAAATGAGATGCGATATCGCGTTTTAGAAATCATAAGAACTCTATTGCTACGATACGTAGACATCTGCAAACGCTATTTCCTTGCAAGGAAGTGTCGCATTTACATTCATTTGAATCGTATACGAGGAATGCATAACACTTCGCAATGAATATTATATCTTATTATGAAACATAGATATGAGATGCAATATCTCGTTTTAAGAAGCATTTGAACTCTATTGCTACGATACCTAGACATCTGCAGTCGCTATTTCCTAGCAAAGAAGTGTCGCATTTACATACATTTGAAGTGTAGACGAGGAATACATGACACTTCGCAAATCATATAATATCTTACCATGAAACATAGAAATGAGATGCGATATCGCGTTTTAAGTAGCATTAGTAATCTATTGCTACGATACGTAGACATCTGCAAACGCTATTTCTTTGCAAGGAAGTGTCGCATTTACATTCATATGAAGTGTAGACGAGGAATGCATAACACTTCGCAATGAATATTATATCTTATTATGAAACATAGATATGAGATGCAATATCTCGTTTTAAGAAGCATTTGAACTCTATTGCTACGATACCTAGACATCTGCAGTCGCTATTTCCTAGCAAAGAAGTGTCGCATTTACATACATTTGAAGTGTAGACGAGGAATACATGACACTTCGCAAATCATATAATATCTTACCATGAAACATAGAAATGAGATGCGATATCGCGTTTTAAGTAGCATTAGTAATCTATTGCTACGATACGTAGACATCTGCAAACGCTATTTCTTTGCAAGGAAGTGTCGCATTTACATTCATATGAAGTGTAGACGAGGAATACATAACACTTCGCAAATCATATTATATCTTACCATAAACCATAGAAATAAGATGCGATATCGCGTTTTAAGAATCATAAGAACTCTATTGCTGCGATACGTAGACATCTGCAGACGCTATTTCCTTGCAAGGAAGTGTCGCATTTACATTCATTTGAAGTGTAGACGAGGAATACATGACACTTCGCAAATCATATTATATCTTACCATAAACCATAGAAATGAGATGCGATATCGCGTTTTAGAAATCATAAGAACTCTATTGCTACGATGCGTAGACATCTGCAAACGCTATTTCCTTGCAAGGAAGTGTCGCATTTACATTCATTTGAATCGTATACGAGGAATGCATAACACTTCGCAATGAATATTATATCTTATTATGAAACATAGATATGAGATGCAATATCTCGTTTTAAGAAGCATTTGAACTCTATTGCTACGATACCTAGACATCTGCAGTCGCTATTTCTTAGCAAAGAAGTGTCGCATTTACATACATTTGAAGTGTAGACGAGGAATACATGACACTTCGCAAATCATATTATATCTTACCATGAAACATAGAAATGGGCTGCGATATCGCGTTTTAAGAATCATAAGAACTCTATTGCTACGATACGTAGACAACCGCAAACGCTATTTCCATGCAAGGTAGTGTCGCATTTACATTCATTTGAATCGTATACGAGGAATGCATAACACTTCGCAATAAATATTATATCTTATCATGAGACATAGATATGAGATGCAATATCTAGTTTTAAGAAGCATTTGAACTCTATTGTTACGATACCTAGATATCTGCAGACGCTATTTCCTAGCAAGGAAGTGTCGCATTTACATTCATTTGAATCGTATACGAGGAATGCATAACACTTCGCAATGAATATTATATCTTATCAGGAAACATAGATATGAGATGCAATATCTAGTTTTAAGAAGCATTTGAACTTTATTACTACGATACCTAGACATCTGCAGACGCTATTTCCTAGCAAGGAAGTGTCGCATTTACATTCATTTGAAGTGTAGACGAGGAATACATGACACTTCGCAAATCATATTATATCTTACCATGAAACATAGAAATGAGATGCGATATCGGGTTTTAAGTATCATAAGAACTCCATTGCTACGATACGTAGACATCTGCAAACGATATTTCCTGCCAAGGAAGTGTCGCATTTACATTCATTTGAATCGTAGACGAGGAATGCATAACACTTCTCAATGAATATTATATCTTATCATGAAACATAGATATGAGATGCAATATCGCGTTTTAAGAAGCACTAGAACTCTATTGCTACGATAGGTAGACATCTGCAAACGCTATTTCCTTGCAAGGAAGTGTCGCATTTACATTCATATGAAGTGTAGACGAGGAATACATGGCACTTCGCAAATCATATTATATCTTACCATGAAACATAGAAGTGAGATGCGATATCGGGTTTTAGGTGTCATAAGAACTCCATTGCTACGATACGTAGACATCTGCAAACGCTATTTCCTGGCAAGGAAGTGTCGCATTTACATTCATTTGAATCGTAGACGAGGAATGCATAACACTTCTCAATGAATATTATATCTTATCATGAAACATAGATATGAGATGCAATATCGCGTTTTAAGAAGCACTAGCACTCTATTGCTACGATAGGTAGACATCTGCAAACGCTATTTCCTTGCATGGAATTGTCGCATTTACATTCATATGAAGTGTAGACGAGGAATACATGACACTTCGCAAATCATATTATATCTTACCATAAACCATAGAAATAAGATGCGATATCGCGTTTTAAGAATCATAAGAACTCTATTGCTGCGATACGTAGACATCTGCAGACGCTATTTCCTTGCAAGGAAGTGTCGCATTTACATTCATTTGAAGTGTAGACGAGGAATACATGACACTTCGCAAATCATATTATATCTTACCATAAACCATAGAAATGAGATGCGATATCGCGTTTTAGAAATCATAAGAACTCTATTGCTACGATACGTAGACATCTGCAAACGCTATTTCCTTGCAAGGAAGTGTCGCATTTACATTCATTTGAATCGTATACGAGGAATGCATAACACTTCGCAATGAATATTATATCTTATTATGAAACATAGATATGAGATGCAATATCTCGTTTTAAGAAGCATTTGAACTCTATTGCTACGATACCTGGACATCTGCAGTCGCTATTTCCTAGCAAAGAAGTGTCGCATTTACATACATTTGAAGTGTAGACGAGGAATACATGACACTTCGCAAATCATATAATATCTTACCATGAAACATAGAAATGAGATGCGATATCGCGTTTTAAGTAGCATTAGTAATCTATTGCTACGATACGTAGACATCTGCAAACGCTATTTCTTTGCAAGGAAGTGTCGCATTTACATTCATATGAAGTGTAGACGAGGAATACATAACACTTCGCAAATCATATTATATCTTACCATAAACCATAGAAATAAGATGCGATATCGCGTTTTAAGAATCATAAGAACTCTATTGCTGCGATACGCAGACATCTGCAGACGCTATTTCCTTGCAAGGAAGTGTCGCATTTACATTCATTTGAAGTGTAGACGAGGAATACATGACACTTCGCAAATCATATTATATCTTACCATAAACCATAGAAATGAGATGCGATATCGCGTTTTAGAAATCATAAGAACTCTATTGCTACGATGCGTAGACATCTGCAAACGCTATTTCCTTGCAAGGAAGTGTCGCATTTACATTCATTTGAATCGTATACGAGGAATGCATAACACTTCGCAATGAATATTATATCTTATTATGAAACATAGATATGAGATGCAATATCTCGTTTTAAGAAGCATTTGAACTCTATTGCTACGATACCTAGACATCTGCAGTCGCTATTTCTTAGCAAAGAAGTGTCGCATTTACATACATTTGAAGTGTAGACGAGGAATACATGACACTTCGCAAATCATATAATATCTTACCATGAAACATAGAAATGAGATGCGATATCGCGTTTTAAGTAGCATTAGTAATCTATTGCTACAATACGTAGACATCTGCAAACGCTATTTCTTTGCAAGGAAGTGTCGCATTTACATTCATTTGAAGTGTAGACGAGGAATACATAACACTTCGCAAATCATATTATATCTTACCATGAAACATAGAAATGAGATGCGGTATTGCGTTTTAAGAATCATAAGAACACTATTGCTACGATGCGTAGACATCTGCAAACGCTATTTCCTTGCAAGGAAGTGTCGCATTTACATTCATTTGAATCGTGTACGAGGAATGCATAACACTTCGCAATGAATATTATATCTTATCATGAAACATAGATATGAGATGCAATATCTCGTTTTAAGACGCATTCGAACTCCATTGCTGCGATACCTAGACATCTGCAGACGCTATTTCCTAGCAAAGAAGTGTCGCATTTACATTAATTTGAAGTGTAGACGTGGAATGCATAAGAGTTCGCCAATCATATTATATCTTACCATGAAACATAGAAATGAGATGCGATATCGCGTTTTAAGTAGCATTAGTAATCTATTGCTACGATACGTAGACATCTGCAAACGCTATTTCTTTGCAAGGAAGTGTCGCATTTACATTCATTTGAAGTGTAGACGAGGAATTCATAACACTTCGCAAATCATATTATATCTTAGCATGAAACATAGAAATGAGATGCGATATCGCGTTTTAAGAAGCATTAGAACTCTATTGCTACGACAGGTTGACATCTGCAAACGCTATTTCCTTGCAAGGAAGTGTCGCCTTTACATTCGTTTGAAGTGTAGACGAGGAATAAATAACAATTCGCAAATCATATTATATCTTAGCATGAAACATAGAAATGAGATGCGATATCGCGTTTTAAGAAGCATTAAAACTCTATTGCTACGACAGGTTGACATCTGCAAACGCTATTTCCTTGCAAGGGAGTGTCGCCTTTACATTCATTTGAAGTGTAGACGAGGAATAAATAACAATTCGCAAATCATATTATATCTTAGCATGAAACATAGAAATGAGATGCGATATCGCGTTTTAAGAAGCATTAGAACTCTATTGCTACGACAGGTTGACATCTGCAAACGCTATTTCCTTGCAAGGAAGTGTCGCCTTTACATTCATTTGAAGTGTAGACGAGGAATACATGACACTTCGCAAATCATATTATATCTTACCATGAAACATAGAAATGAGATGCGGTATTGCGTTTTAAGAATCATAAGAACTCTATTGCTACGATGCGTAGACATCTGCAAACGCTATTTCCTTGCAAGGAAGCGTCGCATTTACATTCATTTGAATCGTATACGAGGAATGCGTAACACTTCGCAATGAATATTATATCTTATCATGAAACATAGATATGAGATGCAATATCTCGTTTTAAGAAGCATTTGAACTCTATTGCTACGATACCTAGACATCTGCAGACGCTATTTCCTAGCAAAGAAGTGTCGCATTTACACTCATTTGAAGTGTAGACGAGGAATACATGACACTTCGCAAATCATATAATATCTTACCATGAAACATAGAAGTGAGATGCGATATCGCGTTATAAGTAGCATTAGTAATCTATTGCTACGATACGTAGACATCTGCAAACGCTATTTCTTTGCAAGGAAGTGTCGCATTTACATTCATTTGAAGTGTAGACGAGAAATACATAACACTTCGCAAATCATATTACATCTTACCATGAAACACAGGATTGAGATGCGATATCGCGTTTTAAGAAGCATTAGAACTCTATTGCTACGATACGTAGAAATCTGCAAACGCTATTTCCTTGCATGGAAGTGTCGCATTTACATTCATTTGAAGTGTAGACGAGAAATACATAACACTTCGCAAATCATATTACATCTTACCATGAAACACAGGATTGAGATGCGATATCGCGTTTTAAGAAGCATTAGAACTCTATTGCTACGATACGTAGAAATCTGCAAACGCTATTTCCTTGCATGGAAGTGTCGCATTTACATTCATTTGAAGTGTAGACGAGAAATACATAACACTTCGCAAATCAGATTATATCTTACCATGAAACATAGAAATGAGATGCGGTATTGCGTTTTAAGAATCATAAGAACTCTATTGCTACGATGCGTAGACATCTGCAAACGCTATTTCCTTGCAAGGAAGTGTCGCATTTACATTCATTTGAATCGTATACGAGGAATGCATAACACTTCGCAATGAATATTATATCTTACCATGAAACATAGAAATGAGATGCGATATCGCGTTTTAAGTAGCATTAGTAATCTATTGCTACGATACGTAGACATCTGCAAACGCTATTTCTTTGCAAGGAAGTGTCGCATTTACATTCATTTGAAGTGTAGACGAGGAATTCATAACACTTGGCAAATCATATTATATCTTACCATGAAACATAGAAATGAGATGCGATATCGCGTTTTAAGAAGCATTAGAACTCTATTGCTACGACAGGTAGACATCTGCAAACGCTATTTCCTTGCAAGGAAGTGTCGCCCTTACATTCATTTGAAGTGTAGACGAGGAATGCATAACACTTCGCAAATCACATTATTTCTTGCCATGAAACATAGAAATGAGACTCGATATCGCATTTTAAGAATCATAAGAGCTCTATTGCTACGATACGTAGACATCTGCAAACGCTATTTCCTTGCAAGGAAGTGTCGCATATACACTCATTTGAATCGTAGACGAGGAATGCATAACACTTCGCAATGAATAT